>NW_015094506.1:1062183-1062654 GCF_001431845.1 Calidris pugnax
CTCGCCGAGGTGTGGAAGGGCCGGGGCGGGGGTGTGTGGGGTGTGTGTGTCCCTGAAGGCCCGTCTCGGGAAGTGGCGGCGGGCAGAGGAGGCCGGCACCGGTGGGCGTTGGGTTCCTCCTGAAGCGGCCGTGCCCGGTGTGAGTCTGGGCCGCCGTGGCTCCGTGGCTGCGGGTGCTGGGGGAGCCCGGGGGAAGGGGAGTGCTTTGGAGCGAGGTGAGAGCCCCAACGGGACATCCTGGAAAAGTAGGTCTGGAGTCCACGGTGGGGCTTGGAAGGACTCGGTATTTTGTGCTTTGGCCAAAAAAAAAAAAAAAAAAGGGCAAAACATCCCTTAGGGTTGTATTTACGATTCACACGTGAAACGGGAGACATCACAACTCTCCACTTGGCAAGAAAGTTGTTGTTTGTGTAGTTGTGTTAAGTTTTGTCACTCTGCTTTTAAGCAACAGGTAAATAAGCTTATGAAAAT
>NW_015094506.1:1082366-1106756 GCF_001431845.1 Calidris pugnax
GCGACCCCTCGGGAGCCCCTGGGCCTCCCCTGGAGCCGCCGATCCCGCCCGGCGTGGCTCCGTGGCTGCGGGTGCTGGGGGAGCCCGGGGGAAGGGGAGTGCTTTGGAGCGAGGTGAGAGCCCCAACGGGACATCCTGGAAAAGTAGGTCTGGAGTCCACGGTGGGGCTTGGAAGGACTCGGCATTTTGTTCTGTCACCAAAAAAAAAAAAAAAAAAAAAGGGCAAAACATCCCTTAGGGTTGTATTTACGATTCACACGTGAAACGGGAGACATCACAACTCTCCACTTGGCAAGAAAGTTGTTGTTTGTGTAGTTGTGTTAAGTTTTGTCGCTCTGCTTTTAAGCAACAGGTAAATAAGCTTATGAAAAGAATAACAGAAGTGATGGGTTTAAGAAACATAATCTGTGGAAGACAATAAAGGAATGGCTCTTTTTGGTCTAGAAAAAGAGGAGGGGCTGAGGTCTTATTCCATTTTCCAGCCTTTTCCAACTAGATCTGATCACAGATTTAGGCTTCTTATTCTGTTTCAGCCACGTAGGGTGTGTGGTTACGCCCCAGTGTGTATGACTCAACATCTGTAGGTATGCAATAAGTAGCAATAATAACTTTTTTAGTTTGGTGTATGTTATCCACCCGGTTTCTGTTAGATGGATCCATGCCTCTATTGCTGAACAGAGTTTTGTCCCAGACTGTGTTTTGTTCTGGTTTTGTTTTTTAATGGTTCCAAAATCATCTTAAACATTTGGAAGGTTCTTACTTTATATTAGCTTCTTAACCAGTTATGTTTCTGTAATCTGTGGTGTTACTTGTTTCTCCTTTGTGTGTGTGAGCTTTTGGGTTTTTTTGGGTGGATTCCTTTCTCTTGCAATTGCAGAAGCACAGAAAGATTTGAGGTGCTGTGTATCAGTAATTGTGCATTCCAGCATGGAACTGGAAAGACCATCTGTAACGACCGAAGGAGTTATGATCTCTATATAACATCTGGTACTTCGTAGAATTTGTTATGGCATCAGTTACTTTTTTTTTCCTGTGCAGAGATCACAACCAGACTTGGGTTTAGAATCTCAAATTGTCTTGTTATTGGTTTTTACACAATGAAAAACTGGCAATGTGAAGTGATTATTTTACTGAATAGATTATAGAAATAGATTTCTGATATTTACTTTAGAAATCATACCTATGAGAACTATCGTGGCTCGTTGCTGCCCGGGAGTTTTGCATACAGGACAGAAATGTCAGATCCTGCTGCTAGGAGAGACGCTTGTCACAAGTATGAGGTGGGAGAGGAGTGGCTGGAGAGCAGCCCTGCAGAGGGATCGGGGGGTGCTGGTGGGCAGCAGGCTCAGTAGGAGCCAGCAGTGGGCCCTGGCAGCTGAGAGGGCAAACTGCATCCTGGGGTGCATCAAACACCGCATAACCGCATAACCAGGTGATTATCCCACTTATCAGTGTTGATGCGGCCTCACTTTGAGCACTGTGTGTGTTTCTGGGCCCTACAATTTAAGAAGGATGTGAAGGTCCTTGAATGTGTCCAGAGGAGGGCAACAAAGCTGGTGAGAGGTCAGGAAGGAATGTCCTGTGAGGAACAGCTAAGGGCTTTGGGCCTGTCTAGCTTGGAGAAAAGGAGGCTGAGGGACAACTTCATTGCTCTCTACAGCTTCCTGAGGAGGAGAGGGACTGATCTCTTCTCCCTGTGATGCAGTGATAGGACACGTGGGAACGGTTCAAAGCTGCGCCAGGGGAGGTTCAGACCAGGTGTTGGGAAGTATTTCTTTACTGAGAGTGTGGTCAAACAGAACAGGCTTCCTGGAGAGGTGGCTGGTGCCTATCAATTCTTGAGGCATTTGGACAATGCTCTTAATGTGCTTTAACTTTTGGTCAGCTCTGAAGTGGTCAGGCAGTTGGGCTGTAGATCCCTTCCAACTGAAGTGATTCTGTTCTGTTCTATTCTAAGAAATATTGCCTGTTGTGATAGGAGAAGGGGTAATGGTTTTAAACTAAAAGATGGAAGATTTAGACTAGATACAAGGAAGAAATTTTTTATTATGAGTGTGGTGAAACACTGGCACAGGTTGCCCAGAAAGGCTGTAGCTGCCCCATCCCTGGAAACATTCAAGGTCAGATTGGACAGGGCTCTGAGCAACCTGATCTAGTTGAAGATGTCCCTGCTTATTGCAGGGGGCTTGGACTAGTTGGACTTTAAAGGTCCCTTCCAACCCAAACTCTTCTACAATTCTACGAAATACAGTGTGTCCAGCAGGAATGAGTTCCTGTGGCACACACTCCATTGAGATGTCATGCTCTTAATGTGCTTTAACTTTTGGTCAGCGCTGAAGTGGTCAGGCAGTTGGGCTGTAGATCCCTTCCAACTGAAGTGATTCTGTTCTGTTCTATTCTAAGAAATATTGCCTGTTGTGATAGGAGAAGGGGTAATGGTTTTAAACTAAAAGATGGAAGATTTAGACTAGATACAAGGAAGAAATTTTTTATTATGAGTGTGGTGAAACACTGGCACAGGTTGCCCAGAAAGGCTGTAGCTGCCCCATCCCTGGAAACATTCAAGGTCAGATTGGACAGGGCTCTGAGCAACCTGATCTAGTTGAAGATGTCCCTGCTTATTGCAGGGGGCTTGGACTAGTTGGACTTTAAAGGTCCCTTCCAACCCAAACTCTTCTACAATTCTACGAAATACAGTGTGTCCAGCAGGAATGAGTTCCTGTGGCACACACTCCATTGAGATGTCTGGCGTGATGTACAGATCAACATTTGATCTATACTTCTACTACTTCTACTGAATTTTTGGCACACAGTTTTCTAGGTGTTGCATAGTTTGTCCTATAAGAAGTAATCTGCAATACGTCCCTACCTAATGAGTTTTATGTTGTGGGGTTTTTTTTTCCTAACATAAGTGTGGGAAGTATGAGAAAATAAAGTCTTAAAAAATCTTGAAGAAATGCAAGAATCATCACACATGACAGGACATGTGGGTGGGAGAAAAAAAAAAAGGAATTAGTTGGACACATGCAAATGCACAGCAGTGAGGTTGGGAGCATTGTATCCACAAAAAAGGGTAAGAGAAAGGGATTTAGACACACAGTTTAGCTCTGTCAAGCAAAATTTGTGTCACATTTCGTCATGAAAACTTCCAAGAAAAAACTTTCTCTGGAAGCCTGAGAATAATGGTGTCTTGTATTTCAGGAAGAGATAGGAAAGAAGTGAACAGATTTCCAAATTAGTGATATAAAGACTTGAAACCATGTGAACAGCCAGGATGGTGTGCTGAAACCTTGTTAGCAGTCCCCTAATAATTACCTGGAAGCATCCTAAATGTCTGTCACAGTTGCTCAGGGATTTGTGTCTTTAAACAGGGATGGTGCTGATGGTAGCAATGAAGGCCAGACGGCATCTGACAGACCTAAGCCTTCTGATAAAAACGAAGATGCGTCTGATAATGAACTGGAGGAGTATGATCTGGACAATTATGACGAAGAGGAATACACAGGTAAGAATTTAAATGTCAGACATGCAATGGAGGTGAAGAACCTTTTCACCTCTTACTGTACTTAAGAAATTAGTACACAGTGTTATGTTTCAAATGATGGAAATTCACATTTTTAACTACTTGCTTGTCCCAGTTTTGGAAGTCATTTAGTGAGTGAAACAATTTGATGCGTCGCCCTGACACTAGAAATGAGTCCAGTGTTGGAAAGAGTTTCACTCCCCCTGCTGTAGTGCTGGAGCAGAGCAGCAGAAGTCCCTGACAACATTGAGCAGTTTAAGAGTTTCTTATGGTTGGAATTTGGAACTTCATTACCCTGCTCCTCATATTTTGCAATACAGCTGTTGGTACAGAAGTTTCTAAATTCATGTCACTGGTGTATAGAAACAAATGTTCTGAAATTCCCATCTAGGTGAATTAAAACTCGAAGACTCTTTGGCTGCTTTGGCAGTATATGGGAACAATGATCAGGATCCTTACATCACTCTGAAAACCACTGTAAGTACTATAAAAATGTGATATATCTCAAACAGGATAAACTTCAAAATCAGTTATTTTTTCCCACTGCTGGACTGCCTTCGGGTCTGTAGGTGCTTGCAGTCCTCTTCCAAAGGCTTGCCACATTTTTGATCAGATGGAACTCTTTTAAGGTTGCTTTGTGCAGTCCCCTCTGTGTGTGTTTTTTACGGTTAAGTCAGATATTATAGTGAACTGGCTCATTGTTTAAGCCATGTGCTTCTGTATGTGGAGGTGATTTGTCATCTATCTAGTAGGACCCAGAAAATGGTTGAAGTAACAAATCTCAGTATCTCGGGCCATTAACGACCCAAACTAGAAAATTTCCCAGATTGCAAGACTCTTACACCCTCCACCAGTTTGTGAAAGAAACCAAACTGAGGTGGACTAGGGCTATGTGTCAAATTAGGGGTATAGAGTGAAGGAATATGTCACTGTTAAAAGAATATGCACAATGTATTGTGTAGTTGACTGTTTCTGCTTGCATGAGTTTCCAAGTATCAGATGGGGAACATCTGTGCAGGAGCTGGCTTTGTAGGAGCTCTGTAGTGGGTGAAGAAGCCTCTGGCTGCAGCCTGACACAAGCTAACTGTGTCAGCACTGCTGTCCTGTGATGCAGCCTGTTTGTCTTTTTCTGGTGAATGGGATACAGCATGCAAGGCATGAGGTAATCCTACTCTACTTAACATCAGTATTGCCTTAGCTAGAATATTGGATACTTCTTCAGAGAAGATATGGAGAAAGTCCAGAGAATATCCCATAGTTCAGAAGGATAGATTGTAGCTTGTCAATGACTTATTTACGTGAAGAGATTCCAGAAATCTCTTACAAGGTGAGGTTGTCTGAAAAGAGATGATGTGAACTAGAGAACAATGGGGAGAGACTATGATCATCTGGGGCAAAGTGGTGGAGTAGGTGAATTTTTGAGACCTGATCTAGGCATAAGGATTCTGAGATTTTTCTGTGTGCTGTCCTTCCTTATAGTACTTTGGATTCTTTACCAAGCTAGTAAGACTGAAAGAAAAGGGTAGCTCTAGGCTTCTACCACATTGTCCAGTGTGTGTGTCAGGGGACTTTGTCAAACATGTAGTCTCAGATAAGGAGTTGTTATGGTGACTTCACACACTCTAACAAAGCTCAAGGAGGAAGGCATACATCTAATCTTTAAAACCAGTTCACTTGCTGTGTCCGCTTTGGGGCACTGTATATTTTGACTGCTTGATGACTTTTCCTGTGTACCACTAGAGGAGAGAAATGCTTTAAAAGTTATTTTTATGGCCAGAGAGATGCTCATTCACACAGGGATTCAGAGAGAAGATGAACTGCATTTATTCTGTATCAGAAAAGCTGACTTTCTTCCAGGCATAGAAAAAAGTGAACACACCTTTTTTACATTGTAACAAAGGGCACAGTGATACATTGTAATGTGTTTCTGTGTTACATTGTAACATTGTGACAACTTGCACTGTGATACATTGTAACAGGCGTTAATGTGTCACATTGTAACAAAAGGCACAGTGGTACGTTGTAACATGTGTTGATGTGATACATTGTAACATTGTGACAAATTGCACAGTGATACATTGTATCAGGCACTACAATGTTATGTTGAAACATTGTAACAAGTGGCGCTGTGATACATTGTAACAGGTGATACTGTGTTACATTGAAACATTGTAACAGGTGTTACTGTGTTACATTGAAACATTGTGACAAATTACACGGTGATACATTGTAACAAGTGTTATTGTGTTCCATTGTAACATTGTAGCGAGTGGCACTGTGATACATTTTAACAGGTGTTAGTGTGTGACATTGTAACATTGTAACAAATGGTACTGTGATACATTTAGGACAAGAGGAAATGGCCTCAAGCTGCGCCACAGGAGGTTCAGATTAAATATTAGGAAGAATTTTTACGCTGAAGGGGTCACTAAGCATTGGAATGGGCTGCCCAGGGAAGCGGTTGAGGCACCATCCCTGGAGGTTTTCAAAAGACGGGTTGACATAGAGCTTAGAGACATGGTTTAGTGGTGTGTGGGGTCCTTTTGTATGGCTTTCTTTTGGGTTTTGGTTTTTTTTTTTTTTTTCAGTTAGGTTGATGGTTGGACTAGAGGATCCTATGATTCTATTCTGTGATTCTATGATTGATTAATGTAAAGAATTGCAGTACTTGATAAAATTCAAATATTGAGAAGATGCTTGAAGTGGAGAAAAAAAAAAAAAAAAGAAATTAAAAGCTTGCGACAAGAAGTCCAAAAAGTCTTGTATGTGTTGCATGTTTGAAGGATGGTACTTTGTTTGTGCCATCTATTGATGGTGCGAAATATTGACTTTTATGTCCAGCTCTTAGTCTTCTGCTAACAAAAATTCCCTGAATGCCTTCCATTCCTCGGTAACAATGAAAATCAGATGAGAGGTTACATCTCTTCTGGTACAGTTGAATGCCCAGTATAGCTGTAGGCAGTACTTTTCTGGAAATATTTTCCAGAAAGTAGACAATGCTTTAATGTTCTTGGAATTGCTTCCTGGGTGTGAGGAGCAGTTACAGTATGCTTATTGTGTAAAATGCTGTTACACGATATAACTGCTCAAGGCGTGAGAGCACAAGGGAAATAAGCTATGTATGTGGGCTTCTAGTGGTGATTTTCTTTTCAGCAATGGGCTGCATCATGGTAACCTTAAAAGATGGTTTCATATTTGGTGATCCCCCGAGGTCCTCATCAACAGTCCTTCAACCTCCCCATGATCGAGTCTGGTTCCTGTCTTTCTCTGTTCACCACCATAAGATGGCTTTAGGTGGGTGGGCAGCAGGGTGTTGGAGCTTGAATGTTTTCAGTTATGGTTAAAAGTTATTAATGATTCAGCCATTCATACATGTGTAGTTTTGAGTGTTTATGTGCTTTTCTTAACATCCATTGTCCTCTCCTTTTTCTGTTGTTCAGGATCAATATGAGCAGGAGGACTTTTTGATTAAGCCCACTGACAATCTTGTCCTTTGTGGCAAAGCTGATAAAGATTACTGTAGTTTGGAGGTCCATGGTAAGTAATGTAGGAGTTGTTCCTTACAGTGAAGCTAGGGAATATGTTTTGCCTAACCTGTTCCATGTGGCTGTGTAGAAGAAGGGGAAGGTGTTTTTTGGAAGTTTTTTCCTCCCCATGTGTCCTGTGTGTTTTGTTCTCTGTTGTTTTTTTTTTTTTATATCATGATGCTTTAGCCACTTTCCAGAACCAGAGTATTTAATGTGGAGTTACTGTTATTTAGAGGACAGTGTGCCTTTATCAGGCTGTATAGGATTTCCTTTCCTTATTTTATTCCTATTGACACTTAGAAAATATTATGGCAATTTTATTCTCTGAGCATACAGTCTTTCTTCCAGTCACACAAGCTTCTTCTAGGTGATTGTTGATGGGTTTGGTTTTTTCACTTACTTTCTCCTTGCTTCTTTAAATGTGCTTTCCACTGCTAGGAATAGAAGAATTGCCACCTTTATCATCTTAATTTTAAAAGGGATGATCCTTAATAACGTCAAAATACCACTTGTTCTAGGGATGGATTTAGTTTTACCGTTTAAAAGATTTTTCTATTGCAGCAAGAAGTACTACTGAGTGTGCTGAAGTTACCATTTTTTCTTACGGTGGTTTTTTGGGTAAATGTTTTTGGCTATTGCTGCTATGGTACATGTTTCTGCAAGCAAAGTATTCTGTTTTAAGAAAACAACAAGACCAAAGTGTTTGAAGGCATCTCTTCAGATACCAACATCTGGTATTCTCTGTATCTGGAGGCATTTACCAATTTTATTAACTGGTGTAATTTGGTAACCAGTGTAAACTGGTTATTTTCCTGGTGTAAACTTATTAAACAGTATCACAGGCTTCTGCAGTTTATAATCTTGTATATCTTTAATTCTTTTTCAGTTTACAATCATGAAGAGGACTCATTTTATGTACATCATGATATTATCTTGCCAGCTTACCCTCTGTGTCTGGAGTGGTTGAATTTTGATCCTAGCCCTGACGAATCACTAGGTAAATTACAAAGAACACTGTAACTGCCCAGTTAATAGTTCAAAAGTATATAAATGTAATATTGTCATTAAATAATTTCCTCCAGTGATACAAACAGAAATAAAACCAAAACGTTAAGGTGGAAAAACTGGATATCAGGCTTTGTTTTTTTTTGGCTTGGTGATACAGTCATCTTAGTGATGCTGCCATAACAAGTGGTTTGATTAAAACACTGATTTTATTACAAATAACTAAGTTATTGTCAATTAGCAGACCAGAGCAAGCTCTTCTCTAATCTGCTTTATTTTCCACTTGCAAATGAAAGGTTGCTTTTGTTCAAAATCATTAAGGCCAAAGCAGTTAACTAACTGTAAAACACAGCAAAATGTATATATATTTATGTATTTGGTAACCTTTTTCTTGCGTTTTACAGATACTATTTTTTTTAGCATGGGGAATGGTTTGGTTTTATTTTCCTTAAAAAAACAAACAGAACATGGAACTTTATACAGCTTCGTTGTACAGTTACTTGTACTGAAGGGGAAGTGTATTGGCAAGCAAGTAAATTTTTCTCTGGCAACATGTGCTGTCAGTTGATATTTTTAAATTGTTCCTTGTCAGTTATAATCATCAAAGATGTTCAAATAGAAGATGCTGGCACATAAGTGTAAGTTTCACTTAATCAAAGAAATAAGCAACAGCTGGATTGCCAAATACACTGTTTTGTAACTGAATAAATGTGGTTGCATTTGGGTTTCTGCTTGTAGGAAATTATGTTGCGGTGGGTAACATGACCCCGATTATTGATGTTTGGGACCTTGATATAGTGGAATCCTTAGAACCAGTCTTTTCTCTTGGAGACAAGAAAGAAAAAAAGAAGAAAAAGAAAGGAAAGAAAGTGAGTATTGCAAAATGGTTTGTCCGGTCGGATGTAGAAAACTTAGAGCAAGGATAATGTTGTCATTACTATTTTTCCTACAGTAAAAAAATTTTAGATGATCTGGTTTAATTCTGTCATGTTGAAAGATGGTGTTTAGACAGGTTACAGAAGGTAATCTCATGGTCATCTGCAATAGGTTAAAATTAGTATTTTTCTGTGACTCAGCGTTGAAAATGTGTTGAGCAATGAAGGACAAGGTTGACACTAATAAAATACATTTACTCAGGATTCACCTCTGCTAGCTTTATCTAAAATTTAAGCATATTTTGAGCTAGTTGTTGAGGTTGTCTAAGGTGAATGCATAGAGACACCCCCAGAGAATGGCCGAGTTTCTTCTAGTGGACTGCAGAGAGAAACTTAAATACCAAAGAGGAAGACTGAGGTTTTGACTGGGTGCTAACTTATGTGAGATGAATCTGACCTTCCTTGTGTGTCTGAATGGGTTGTTATGATTCGTCCAAATTCCTTGGTATGTGAAACAAGTATGGAAGGTAACATAACTTAAATCTTCTTAATTTTGCTGATAGTAGATGCTTTGGGAAGTGCTAAAGATTTCCTCGACTGAATAGGAAAGGTGAACACTGGGTATAGAGCTAATCTTGGTTTCCCAAATGAAGAAGCACTGCAGTGTTAGCTAAATAACCATTCTGTGTAATTGTGAGGGGGGGTTATTTCTTGAGCTCTGAGACCTTCTGGTTTTAAAAACACTAGAAAAAATATCCTTGGAAGCAGAATTTGTTCTGTGAAACCTACTTCTGAAAATCACTGAGTTATCAGAATTGCTGTTACCTCAATTTGAAATGCTAATTTTTCTCTGTATGGCTAATTAAAGTCTGGAGTTAAGAACAGAGTGTGGCTTATGGGAGGTTTCCAATTGCTGTCCCAGTAAACTTTGAAGCTTAACCATTTAAAATTAGAATTTGTGGGAGCTGGCAGTTACAAGGACCCAAAGCTCAGTTAATTGGGAGGAGAGAGAGGGAACTGCCAGGAGCATTTAGGAAGAAGCTGAAGAAGCTGTGCATTAGCTGGAAACAATGAGATTTCTTCTACTAGCCTGGAGGGAGTAACTGGTTCTGGAAGCCCACCATCTGTGAGTGGAGCAATCCGAGATCTGGGGTAGGAGACAAGGTGCAGGTATTACAGAGATAGTTCTATCAAAAGCCTGGTTAAGTGATAAGTAATTTAAAACATGAAGTTGTTTGTGAAGGCATTAAGGAGTTCATACTAGTGTGTTGTAATGCTTGATTGCCGTTGGAGCTATAATTTTCAGAAGTCTGTTTATGTTGTGTTTGCAGACACAGAGTTTATCTTCAGAAGGGACAGCAAAAGGACATACTGATGCTGTGCTTGACCTCTCGTGGAATAAACAAAGCAGGTAAAAGAATACAACAGAACAACAATAAAAGAACAACAGTGGATGGTTACAAATTTATATACATAGTTTGGCATATATTTTTCACACAAATCCAAAATCTGATGTAGTATAGCATTGAACTTGAAAATACTGCTGAAATGAATACATTCTCAAAAATACATACACACGCTCCTTTTTTTATTTTTTTTTATCCAGAAGTCTTCATTTTTTTTAAAACCTGTGTATTGCTGCAGGTCACTTTTTATTTGCAGGTTGTCCAGATGAAGGCAGGGCTAAGGTGGGTCTGAACCATTTGATAAATTGGCTCCATTTAAGTCAGATACACAAATTGGAGAAGCTGAAGGGCTGCCCTGATCTGTGCCAATCTGCCAGTGACCTAAACCACCATTTCAACAGATAGATAGATTTATACAAGGAAGTCCTTGCTGTTCTGTTTTTTCTCCTCTGGCTTTTCCCCCAGAGCTGTGAACAGAAAAGAGTGTAAAAGCCCTAATAGTACAGTTACAGAAATGCCTCTGACCTTTGGGTTATCCTTGACAGAGAGAATTCCCTGTTGCCTGAATGAACTAGCAATGAGTTGCTGCTATTGAAGCAGCACAAAGCTGGTCCGTCTTGGGGGACAAGGACAATGTGCTGACTGAAATAAAGATACTGCTGGTTTTTTATCATTTAGGTGGTTTCTAACAGTTCAGCTGCCAGAGGGTCCTCAGAATGGGCCACAGGCTGATTTTTATTTTTTTTTTCCCCGCTGTCATAAATGCCTCTGGAGATACCCAGTGAACTCTGCGTACTCCTGATGAGCCTTCGCTTGTAACGCTTTGTTATCTAGATACTGAAGAAGGAAACCCACATAGACATGCAGTAAATGTACATAAATTGCATGCTTAATTTACAGTGTGCTGTCTATTGCTCTTATCTGGAGATACCCAGTGAACTCTGCGTACTCCTGATGAGCCTTCGCTTGTAACGCTTTGTTATCTAGATACTGAAGAAGGAAACACCCACATAGACGTGCAGTAAATCTACATAAATTGCATGTTTAATTTACAGTGTGCTGTCTATTGCTCTTAAATTATACGCATATGCACCGAGTGTGGTAGTGGTCATTCCATCAGCCTTAAAAAAAGAGCAGCTTTCATGTACCTAGAAATGGTTGTCTGGTGATGATATAGAGCCAAGTCACAAAAACTGCAGCTACAATAGTTGAGTGTCTGGAATCCATAATTGTGTAATGTGCTGAGTTACCATTGATACCGGTAGATCTTTCAGGAAATAAAAACAGCCTTGAAGTGGGAAGCTTATGGGCAAAACAAGGAATGCCTAGGAGCAGCTTATATTTAAATGTTTTGTTGTTGTTTGGGTTTTTAAAGCAAGACGTGATGTGACAGCTCTCTATAAATAACTTCCTGCCTGTAGGTCACAGTGGTGTTAGTGTAAAATGTTCTCACAGCCTTCCCTATGCATTTTCTTAACTTTCCCTTCTAGCATTGTTTGGGAGAACAGTGTTTCCAGGAGAATGTTAGCTCTTTCCGGCAGAAACACTCAGTTAATGTAAAAAGAAAAAAGTGATGAGGGAGCAGTTTCAATCAGAAACAATGTGTTGAGGTAATAGATCTGGTTTTAAGAGCAATGGAGCAATGGTAGCAATGTTCCTGTGAATTGGACAGGCCTTTGGGAATGTTTTGAGGTTTGTTTTGGTTAAACTTCTAAACTGTGTGTTTATTATTCCTAAGACAATTGGTCAACTTTAAGTTGAAATGTGGGGTCTATAAACCAAGTGAAATGTTAGTGGTTCCTTTCAGCATTCTATGAAGGGCGTACCGTTCTGGGTCTTCAGTAGTTAAAGAAATACTTAGATATTAGAGAGCAAAATATTTTAAAAACAGGTTTTTCTGGTTCTTGGCTGTATGCGTATGCAAACAGCACTAAGTTGCCTAGGTAATGTTTAAAATTACTGTCTTAATGTCAAAGGAAAGGAATTACCTAAAAGCCTTTCTTGCTTTGCTTTGTTCAAGAAATCTTCCAGAAAATTATATTTTAACTGGTGTTAACGGGGAAATAAAAGCAAAACTGTCAATGTTGTTGTTGTAAGTGTTGTGCTAATATAATGTAATCCAGTCTGTTTGTAGTCTTTACTTGTAACATAGAATTACCTTCGGGGAGTTATCTGTCAGGCTTTAGGTATATAATCTGTAGACCAGAGAGTACTTGATTTCAGAATCCGGCTCTCTATATATTTTGGATTTTTGACCATTATTTGTTTGTATTTGTATAAAGATTTTTAAAACTTATTTGTGTTCCATTACTAGGAATGTTTTAGCAAGTGCATCTGCTGACAATACTGTGATTTTGTGGGACATGTCTGTGGGAAAGCCAGCAGCCAGCCTGACACTACATACAGACAAGGTATGTAATAATTGCTAGGTTTCTTTCAGTGTAAAATACAGAGAGAAAAAAATCCCAGTTTTTCATTAGCTGCTTGGTATTGAACCCTTACAACAACAATTCTGTAATTTTCTAACAACTGTGAAGAGTAGTTTAAATTTCTGAATTAGTTGTTTTTGTGAAAAATGCTGTACGTGCTTTTAAAAAAGTTATTTAACTTATCCTTTAGAAAGTTTGCAAAGACATACAGCGGTTTTTAAATGCCTTTTGTGCAAAAGCCTGGATGGCTGGGAATGTAATAGTTCTGGTATATGCTACAAAAAATAGGTCTCTAAGCACAGGTCAAGCTGTAACTCTCTCTTAAGGCAAGAGTGAGTGTTGGTTACAGTTTGTCCTAGGTAAGGTTTAAAATAAATGATACTAATATACTGTAGTGATGGGTACTTCAGAAATGAATTCACCTCATAGGAATTAAAATGTGAAAGTTAGTTATTAATAGCTATAACCTTATTTTGCTTTTAACAAAGTCACTGCCCTTGTCAAACTTGAGATTTTCAATTTTTGCTCACATCTGCATTTCTCTCCAAACTGGAAACAGCTCTTCTTTTACCTCCTCCAGCTTATTTTTTTAATATCTAGGGCAGAAAGGGGGCATGTGGTTCTCTTCAGTTAAATTATATTGGAAAATATCTTGTTTCCACTGGGTGGGGATGTTTGAAATAAAAATAATGTGCATCTCTTGCACTTTTTTATGAGAAATCTGAGTTATCAACAAGCTTAATAGGAAGGTTTTTGGGGGGGAAATGTGCTGGTTTTGAGGAGGAGGGATTGTGCTGTGTTCAAAGAAAATTCCTTTATATATGTGTTATATTTCAGTGCTTATTTTTGAAATAAAATCTTCTGTTATCTAGGTCCAGACATTGCAATTTCATCCGTTTGAAACTCAGACCCTTATTTCTGGATCTTACGATAAGTATGTCAGGGTAATATTTTCAAACGTTACACGTGGGGAGGGTATTAGGATTGAATTAAGCCCCTTAAGTTGCCTCAGGTTTTCTTTTTCAGTTGCTTATAACTCTGCCAAATTTGAGTAATGCTATTATTTTTTTCCAGCAAGGTAGCCAGGTTTGGATGTGGCCAAAATGTACTTTTCCTTACCTCTTTCTCAGGACTCGCCAAATACTTAAACCATCTGGACTGACGTTTTCTGTGCCAGGCGTCTGCTCCAAACTGAATCTATTTCTTAATTTGGCCTTACAGCATTTTCTGCGTTGGGGATGTGAATGCTCATTCCTGTGAAAACTTGCCCCAGTTTTACCAAACTGTAAGACCAGGGTGGGGGCATGAGAGACTTTAAAATCCCAGTCCTCTCCCTGCAGCCCCCATTGATCTGTGTGCAATAGCTGACGTTGAACAGGCTGTCTCCTGGTGATTGCAGCCTGGAGATGCTGTGACATGGGTTGTGTCTGCACACTGGGACTCGCTCTGTAACTGCCAGTTCTTGTAAGCGCTGCCAGCTAAAGAGCTTCCCCTCTGTTCTCCCATCTCCTGGGGGTAACTTTTTAATTTTGTTCTCTGACTGTGATTTTCCTAGATTGATTTTTTTTTTTTTTTTTTGATGGTAGAAGAGCACAGAATATTGACCATTTAGGTGCTAGTTGCTACGGTAACCATAAAATCACATTCTCCAAACCCTTTCTATTTAATTATATACATCACTGACTATCGAGTGGAGTAAATTTCATTTTTTCTTTAAAACTCCAGAGTGCTTTTTTTTTTTTTTTTTTTTTTTTTTTTTTAAATTCAGCTTTTAAGACTTTGTCATTGTATTAAAATATTTAAAGACTCATCAATCCTCAGCCGAGTCTCTGGCTTCTTTTATGAGGAAAAAAAAGTCCAAATACTGAGAATACTGAGACCAGCTTCTGGATCCCTTTTTAGCCAGCCCTTTGATCCCATGGACACCTATAAAGCAGCATATTATCTATAAACTAGTAAACTGCCTTTGTGGGTTTTTCATGTAAAACCTTGTAGGACCACAGGCTCTTCAATGACTGTTGGCAGATGCCTTCATCACCTGAAAGTCAGACCGTTCACAACTGCGCATGCACTCAAACTGGTTTTGTACAACGCCTGGTAAAAGAGCTGACAAATCCAGGCCACATTTCTTTGGGTTTAATGATAGGATAGAGTGGGAGCGGGTTACACTGTGGCTGTAAATTGTGGTGAGATGTTGCAAGAATGACATCATCGCTCCTCTCTTGCATTTGCATCCAGGAGCTTTTTGGGTTCTGCTGCCACTGGGCTGAGCACGTGCCTGTAAAGAATCCCAAGGGTCCCACTAACTCCGCTCTTTCTCCTTTTTGGAGTAGCATTTCCCTAACCACTTTTAAAGATGAATGTTTTCTTTCTTTTTATTAAAGCATATTTGAAAATGTTTGTATATCTATCAGAAATTTATTTCCTCATTACTGCATTATTTTTGAACAGACATGATTTTAATTTTTAGAAGGCTGTTCATAATTAAGTGATATATTTGCATAATTGTGATCTCCTATATGGTAAATGTCTTAAGTATTGAGTAAATTCGAGCTCTGTTTGCTTAATTTCAATAGAACAGCTCTTTGTAACCAAGATTTCTTCTTTGAAGCATATGGAAAAAGCTTGCGTTTATCTGAGAAATTGTCATCTGATACTGAGTTGAAAGACTAAATAGTGAAGCTTTTTCTATTTTAATTTTTGAATTATAGTTTACACGGCCCTTCTATAGATGCCAGTGATAAAACAAACTTCATAAAGTGTTCTGCCCTGACTTTTTCTTTTTCTCTTTTTAATTTCCTATCTCTTCTTCCCCTAGATCAGCTGTGCTGTACGATTGCAGAAGCCCACAAGATAACCATCGAACGTGGCGGTTTAGTGGTCAGGTTGAAAGAGTCACCTGGAATCATTTTTCACCTTGTAATTTCTTAGTGAGTACACGCTGTTCTGTTCTTTGTCTATTGACTGTTGCCATTTCATTTAACCTGTATTTTTGTGTTCATAATGTTTCTGAATCATATAATGGAGCTGATGGACCGTTGGACTGTTGGTGTTGCTTATTGTAAAAATGCAGTGTGTGGAAGGATGGCTTTAGGGAGTTTTTTCAACAAGTATTTAGAGACCAGCTGCTTATTTGCTATCTTTGTTATGACAGTAGAAAAGCAATTGATGATGATGCTTTTTCACCCCAGAGGAGGCCCCTTTGCCATGTTGTCATAGCGTTCAGTGGCTGCGATGTATTTTCCTTTGCATAATTGCTGTTGTGTTTCATGTAGTGAGGCAATTGCAGCTGAGAAGTAGCTAATTAGAACTAAGATCCTGGATATTCAGTGTTTCACTTGACCGCTAGAGGGCAGCATCCTCCTATCTGGCACAGAGTGAAAATACCTTGATTTTGTGGAGATTTTTATAATAGAACTTTTAAAGTAAAAAAAAATAAATCATTTTTATTGTTTCAATGGCTGTCTAGCCGTTGTCTAGCCATAGACTCTTTGTGTGTACAGCCAACAGAAGCAGTTGCTCAGTTCTGTTGGGTTTATGATGTAGATCACTCTCAGTATAATCACACTCAGCTTTGCACAGGGCTATTAAGCAGCCACTGGATGGCTCCAAAAAATATGAGCTGACAGTTAAGGGATTAAAGGCTGTGTATTTCATTGTCTAACATGAGAGCCAAGCAACCATTTTCAAAATACCAGTTAAACGCGTGCAGGATTAAGACTTCCATGTAAATCCCTGCAGAATAGTTTAGGTGTGTGGAATAGCTCAGGCACCATCAGGATGGAGTCTGATTTTGGGGATGCAGAACTGTGTACGCTGTGTAATACGCCCTACTAAGAAGCAGGGTAAGTCTGTCTCAAATCACAGGGATTTACTACAGGGTGGGTATTATTTCATAGGAGTTTTTTGTTGGGTTTTTTTTTCAAATGAGTGACTACAGCTGTTTGTTTTTAAAATGTTGTGGTTCCCTTAGGCAAGCACAGAGGACGGCTTTGTGTACTGTCTGGATGCTCGTTCTGATAAGCCACTGTTTACTCTGAAAGCTCACGATGAAGAGGTGTCAGGTAAATTGTGTGTGTGTGTGTTGTGTTTGTGTGGTGAGGCACATCTGGAATACGTCTTTAACCGGTATGAGTGAGGTGGTGGTCATTCCTTGCTTAGCAGATAAAGAGTTGTGCGTGCTAATCACGGGTAGCTGGTGTGTGAAACAAATCTCTGCTCAGAAGCCATTGTAAGCAAAGTATTTTAACAACAGTGACCTTTTCTCAGGGAATGTCATGAATAAGAACATCAAAACAGTTCTATTCACTTGGGGGACACTCTCTGTGGTTTTTTGAGTATGGAAGAACAACACCTATGCAATCTGGTTCAGGATCGTAAACTATAATGTTTACCTCCTCTGTCTGTAATTACTTTATACTGACATTTATTCTGGAGATGATTTAGGTATGGCATATGGGAGGGTTTTCACACTGCCTCCTTCAGGCTACTTTAATTACCTGAGCGTCTAAAAAGCAACCTGAAGCACCTGATCAGGTGTCTAAAATGAAATCATATGAATATAGCCCATTGTTATGGATAGCAAAAGAGATGGTCTTTGGCAAATGAATGAAGGAAACTTCCTGGGGAAGCCAGATTATGTGAAATAAGAAGCAGAACAACAGCATCTTTGTACTGTTACTGTTGTTGGATTAAGAACCAAAATAAATTTACATGATGTTAGTTTGCTGCCATGATAGGGAGCAGTGGCAGCATGAAGCGATCATTAACTTTTTGCTCCTTTGTGCTGGAAGGGAGTTTTTTAGTGTGAAAAGAATATTGGGTTTGTTCACACGGCTTTGCTTCAAAATGTATCCACATCTCTGTGAAACAGTGGTTCCTGGTGCTCTCACACTGCTGCACTCTTCATCTTCCAGGGCTACAACTAAGCAGTCAGATCAAAGGGTGCCTTGTGACATCATCTGCTGACAAATCCGTGAAAATCTGGGATATCCTGGGAGACAGACCAAGCTTAATCCATTCCAGGGCTATGAAAATGGTAGAGTAATATTAATTTTTTGATTCTGAGAAGTTTTATATATAAACTATGTCTGCTTATTCTTTTTTTGTCTAGCTTGAATCTTGTTTTAACTAACGTAACATCTTGGGGGGGGAATCACATCTGTGTATTTTGGGTAAATCACTCTCCTCACAGTGCAGCACTCAGCTCAACATGTAATTGTCCAGCTGCTAAAGCCTCGGACCTGAACCAGGTACCAGTTCTGAGCAGAACTGAGAGGCTCTCCCATGGGTGTCTGCCATTCCAAGTTGTGATCTACTGTTCATAACTAGCAGCTCTTGACTTTAATTTTGTGTCTTTACAAAATAAGTTTCAGAAACTTTTTTTGAACCAAATTTAAGTTATTTTCAGATGACAGATTCATTTTAGGGTGATAATTAAAAATAAATAAAATCCTGCTTTTTCTTCTTCCTTGGCAGGGTGTTCTGTTCTGTGCAGCTTGCTGCCCCGACTTCCCCTTTGTTTTTGCCTTTGGAGGAGAGCGGGAAGGGCTGCGTGTCTGGGATATAAGCAAGATCTCTGCAGGTAACATTCTCATTTCTTTGAATTTTGTGGTTCTCCCCTTACCCCCAGGGTGTATTTGTATTTTCAGCAACGTAGTCTGGTCTGAGAGAAACTGTAGGTTAATATTTTTTGAGTACCCCAAGACTGTGTATGTGTTCACCTTTTCAGCTTCAAAAAATGTGGGTTTTTTTCTAACTTGGAGAACTGTGTTTGCCACGTGATTTATTTTCTTGTAGCTGAAGTATAATACCTGATTTATTATACCTGTTTTACTTTTCTCATAATGTTCCTGGTGTAATCAAGTGTCACATTTTTTGAGTACTTGTAGGAATAAAAGCGAGGACAGGTTTTGATCAGTTGTCGTAGCCTCTTGTAACTAAATGGTATGAATTTTTGGAGGCTTTTAAGAGCTCGGTGGAAACCAGAGAAACTGAAACCAGAAATAAATTATTTAACCCTAATGTTCTGCTGTACAAAACTCATCCACTTCACAGTACTTAGGTACACGGGGGAAACCTTTAGAGATGCTCTGGGGGAGAAATAACAGGACTTGTAATCTAAGTAGCATATGCAGGAGATTGTTCAGACACGTAAACTTGGGCTCCCTGCTCGGGGCAAGGGGGAAAGCTTGTAAAATTGCACCAGGTTAGGATTTCCATGCCATGATTTTTCCGTTCTGTGACTGACCATGCTGTACCTGCTGCACTGCTCCTGTCTCTGCGACAGCGAGGTGTAAGCAGTCCTCTCTCTGTGTTGCAGTGAACGAGGCTTTTGGGAACAGAGAGAGACACGTTCTGGCAAGCGCCAGCTCCGCGCCTGGCAGCTCCACGGCCGGCAGCAGCAGCAACGATCTGGAGACAGCAATGGAATCATGATGGATCAAACATCACAAAATCCAAGTCATTAATGGGACTTCAACTCATGTGTATTCTACGAATGCCCCTGTTTGGTAAGAGTTCATAGAAATTACTTGAGTGTCTTGCAATCTGCAGGCTTCTTCATCTCAGACAAAGAAACCCGGTGATGTGGTTAAGCTCTAAGTCAGCAGTTCCAAGTTCCTGCCTCTATTACCAGCTTTGAAAGATGAAATCACTTGCTTTTGCCTGAGGTTAGAAAGAGGGGCTACTATGTGTAACATTGAAACAGTCACTAGAAAAGCATCCTGCTGCTACCAGAAGTTTGTTGAATGCTGCAGAGAAGGTAAATATCTTCTAAGGGCATCAGGAAAAATACTTCAGACAGCAGTTGTGTAATAAATAAACAAAAGCTGAATGAAATGACAAGTGTAAATAGGTAATTTATCCTTAATTTGAGGCTAGATTTACAGATTTCTAATACAGATTTTAAAAGTTCTTCTATGTAACTTTTTAAAATATTAAGAATATTTCTTGGGCGCTAAGTTGGAATCTCTGAGTAGAATCCTGAAGGGTATTTGTAACACCTCAGCTCACCAATATCAAGCCAGAAATATCCCAGCTCTACCCCATCAAGAGTTTTTTCCCTGGTTCCACTGCACCTGAAGCTTATTGATGTTGCATGTGTATTGGGTTTTTCTTCAAGCTCCAAATGTAATATATATTAAGATAATTTGGGCTGAAGTAAGGAAATACTACTCAGAAGAGGATGAGAGGCTGTCAGGACACAAAGTGAGGGAAGGGATCTCAGCTGGTCACTGTCACTGGTGAAGGCTGTCCATGTTACATGTTCATGTTCTTAACTCCTCCCAGGCATTTCTGCCTGAAACTTGAAGGCACAGAGCAACACTTTGGGTATCAGCTTCACCACTGACTTAAACACTTCTTTTAAAGCCTCAGGAACCTAGTCAAGGAACGTGACTCAATTGCCCCACATTTAAAATGAACACCCAAGTGCCTTACCCTAGGCCAGAAGTTAAATGGTACTCATCCTGTGGAGCGCAGGGAAGGTGGACAGACACTGGAAGGGTTTAAAAATGCCCTGGGAACAAAAGCAACTGGTATCAAAGCAGCTGTAGTGTCAGTGCTTGAAGTAGATGAGATTTTAGCACTGCTTTCCACCCTAGTGCACTGTAACTCATTCAGTGAGGTAAAGCAGATGTACGATATCACTTCAAACTGCAGGTGGGGGAAAGGCAGGGCTGTAGGTTTCTTTCCCATCCCTTAAAGCAAGTGGCTGCTTCTAAATCCTCTTCAGCTGTTTCTAGTCTGGTGAGACAGGTGCTTCACATAGTGCTGCAGGAACCAAGAATGTTTCGAATGTGTTGGGATTCCTGCCTCAATCCTTTCTCTGCCAAGCAGTGGTGAACAACATGGACAACAAATGAACAACTGCTTTTTTTGAAGCTTAAGAACCTCTGTTCAAGTACTCTCCACTGAAAAGCTGCAATTTTTTTCAAAGCTTTAATTTGAAATAAATGCTTCATGTTAAGCTCTCTGAAGGTTGTAATTTCTGTTATCTCTACCTTTGGTACTAATTAGCACTGTAGCTCTAGCAGTTGGATTCTATGATCTTAAAGGTCTTTCCCAGCCAAATGCTTCTATGACTCTAAGTAGCTTTTTGTTTTAGAAAGAAATTCCATTACTGCAAGCAACACATCTCTCCCTTGACTACACAAAAGCCTCCAACCTGTGTTTCTGGAGCTTTTTATTCACATACTGATCTCAGAGGGCGGGCACTGTGCATTTTTAGGTTTGAAGAACCCAGGGAGCTCTCTCTGAAATACAGTGGACAGGGAGATGTGCAGCTGAACCTAAGCCATCTAGGGCAAGAACTAGAGCCTCTTTCAGAAGGAAACCTCCAGCTACCCTGTTGGAGAAGAGAGCTCAGCTTACAGGGGTTTTTTTTTTGCAGCACACCCAGAGGAGCCACCCAGCAAATCTACAATGCTTAAAGACCAGTTCTTACCTGTGCCTGTTCATGGAGGTGCTCCATGCATAACCTTGTCCCAGGAAAGCTTGGGAGAGGCGGATGATGAAAAAGTGGTGGCGTTTCTCTTAGCAGCAGTATCAGAAATAGGAACCTTTTTTCAGTTGTGTAAATATGAAAAAAAGAACATTAGAAAAGAGCCACGTTTTTAATTTTTTCAAAAGAAAACAACCAAATGAAATACATCTTCATACCATAAATAATATTAGCAGCAAACCCTCCCCTCATTCTAGGTGGTGAAAGGTTTACAGCACAAGTAATACATACTGTAAACACTGCCCCATCATCTGTAAGCCTCGTCCTTACTGCGGCTGTACAGTTTTTACCTCTTCACCTGCTTACGTGTTCTAGGGAACTAGAGTGAGAAGAGGCAATAACTGTTCTCCAAAAGCCAATTTTTGATTTTCTATAGTGGGGTAATTAATTGCTTTGTCTGTAAAATGCTGATTCCACTGTCTGTTGGGTTTTTTTAAACCAAAGCTTTTTTTTTTTTTTTTCTCAAGAAGGAAACCTGAGCCTTGACAAGTCTTTGCTTTGTGCCAGACCACATCCTTCAGTTAAAAAGGTCTCGAAAAGCAATATACATCAACTGCCACCACCATTTCTGTTTGTTTTATTTTTGTTATGGCTTTGGCAGCTAAGGACAGTTGGCTTACAGGTCCCTGCAGTCACTCAACTCCATTTCTGGTTTGTGGCTCTTTACTCAAAGGGCTACGCAAGGTGTGTCGTGTATCCCGGCACTGGATGGATTAAGCTGAGTGATCTGGAAAAGAAGTATGCACAGTGTGTGTGTAAATCTCCTTGCCTCACGTTTCCTTCTTAGCAACTCTTCATTTGTACGTGCATGATCCGATCTCGTTCAGTGTTTTGGCAACAGTTTATCAAGCGGTGGTAGCGTGGAGACCAAAACAGAAGGAAAACTCCAATTTGACATACGCTGTTGACTGGGGAAACAAGGAAGAGTTTCGGTTTTTTCTCCTTCCCCAGTTTTAACATCCAAGAAAATGTCCCTCTCTTTTCTTCATTTGTGTCCAGAGAGGGCATCGCCTGTTGAATAGACTCCATTGTTAATCCTACAGTCTTCAGTCCTCATAGAGTCTATTAATTCCTCCTCTGAATCCTCCTCCTCTTCCTCCTCTGGGGCTGACAGGCTGGACGTGGGGCCTTTACATATCTTTAAGTGGCGAGTGAGGTGGTATTTGGTTAGATAAGCCTTAGAGCATTTTTCACAGACATAGTCCCTCTTTCCTTCATGTGAATTGAGATGCTTCTTCAGGTGATTTGTCCTCAGAAACAGCTTGTCACACTTGGGGCACTTGATCTGCCGTTCTCTGCAAGACAAGGAAAAGTGACAGTTTGCTCCTGCGGTACGGCAGCTGATCCTGTATTAAATAGTGGGGGGGTGGTGACAGGAAGGGTAAAAAGGTCAGTCTTACTCCTAAATCTTACTGTCAATATACCTGAAGGAGACACAGACCAGAAAGAACAGCACTAAAGTGTAAATGCTGCTCAGTTTTCTCTCACACAGCACATACACAAAACCCCTCTTCTCTGCTCCCCACCCCAACATCATTGGCAAAGGACAGGCTTTTTGGATTAAGTGCTAGCTTGTGACCAACTGTTTTTCTTTCCTGATGATTAATTAAAGAAGAAAGAATTCTGCAAGGGGTTTGTTTGTTTGTTTGTTGAGTGAGACCAAACTGTGGTTAAGCTCCATGTTTTGGCAAAGGCAGAGATGTTGCCATGGTGGGAAGGTCAGTCTCCCTCCTTCTCCCCCCTGCATAAATCACAGGGGGGGTAAACCCCAAAAAAGAAAACAAAGCCGCCAACTGTTAACAACCCTCAGTCTGTAAATGCTAAGCAGAGGCTTACCAGACTGCAACAATCAAATTCTGTAGATAACTGTGCAAAACACCTCCCAGCAGTAGTGCTCCTGGCTCTAGCTGTAAGAACAAGCAGCAAAGCAAGTCTGTCTGTCTCTCTTGCTCACGCCAGCTGCACTACGCTGTCTCCTAGGCAGCCTGACAGAAGCAGCAATCCATGCCAAGTGAGTACAAGAACCAGATGCTGAAAACAAAAATAAGCAGAGGGACGAGCTTTGGGCAAGCAGCCTTTGAGGGAGGACCTCAGATTGGGAATAACTAGACAGGATGGACAAATTCTCACAGCAGAAGGGAAAATCTTGCCTGGCAGAGAACTCAGGGGCTGGGAGAAACCTTTAGGTAACCAGTGGAGGACCTGGGGGTGGGGATCTGCCCTGATGGTGGGCATCTCCCTGCAGGAGGAGCAGGAGACCAAGTGCATGAATGAGACCTGGGGGGAGGTAAGAGCTGGGAACGTCTGCACCCCATTCCTGGTGCAAACAGAGGGAGACTTCACTAACAAGCTGCTTGGTGAGAATAGCACTGAGGAGTTTATCACATTGGGAGGTGGAAGCAGTTCTCAGCAGAGAACTAAGTGCAAATCAACTAACCCCCCTCTCTCTTCAAAATGGTGAGCACTTGAGAACGCCATTTCACATTCCAGGTGCACGCTTGGAATCTACTGTGTCATTAAAATACTGCGAACACTAGAATAGGACAACTTCAGCCAGTAACAAGGAATTTGTCCAGATTGACTTCTCTGTCATTTTAGAGGATGAACCTATACTCCTCTAGGCCAAACTATTTGCAAACTAAAGACTCTTGAAGCTGAAGGCCCTATTATTTATTGCCCTGGCCGTCCCTGCACCTCCTGGGAGATGACTTACTGCGTGTGAGTGAGTACGTGCTGCTTGAGGTCCTGCCTCCGCATGAAGAGCTTTTCACAGTAATCGCACTTCAGGTTCTTCTCCCCCGTGTGGATGACCATGTGCGATTCCAGGTGAGCCTTCTGGGTGAAGGATTTGTCACAGAGGGTACAGCGGTAATTCTTCTGACCTGGGATTGCATACACACACCCACACAGCGACAGTCAGCATCCCAAGAAATACAGTAAGCAGACAAGCCCAACCACTTCTGAGAAATAAACTTTTACACTCAAGAAAGGCAAATTCTTTGTGAACAGCACCTGTTTCCTCCTGCAATTCTTCAGAGTCAGCATAAAGGCCTACCTAGTTACAGTCTAGGTTTAGCTATGCAAAAAAAAAAAAAAAAAAAAAAAAAAAAAAAAAAATTACA
>NW_015094506.1:1106766-1123113 GCF_001431845.1 Calidris pugnax
AAAAAAAAAAAAAAGGCATCTGACTTCATTTAATCATCCACAAAGCTTTTCACCCTGCACCCCGTGCCCCCAAACCAAAAAACCCGCTTCTAAACACCATTCCTTTTCCTCCAGTGCCTGTGGTCAGTCAGCCATTCCTGTAAGACAAGACTTTCTGCTTCTTGTCTACACGAACTGTGCCTCCCTGTTCTGTGTGTCAAAATACCACCAGTGGACTTGTAAATTTTCCAACAAAAAGATCCAGGCAAACATTTAATAAGACTAGGCTTATCCAAAACGAATTATCCAGTAAAAATAATGGTAGCCTCATTTCACTGAATTTTTTTTTTCACTGAATTTTTAGAGTTGGAAGGGACCATAGAGATCATCTAGTCCAACTCCCTGTTTTATTTTTAACTGTAACCATGGTAGCCATCTAGTTACTGTACATGAGTACATCCCCATCTCCACCAATTTCCCTCAGGAACTGTATCTGATGCCTGACCGGTGCCAGCCACACTTGATGCATTGCGTTGCCTTTGTCTAGAAAAACAAGTTCTCTTATCTAACAAACACACAGGTACAAAGCTCACTGGCTCTTCAGCAAGTTCTATGTTTTATCCCTTTTTTTTTCCACTTATCTGTAGTTCTTCCATTATTGTTTGCCAGAAATAGTTCAAAACCCTTGCACGCCACTGAATTCAGACTTAAGTTTTAATACCACTTGAATCTCTTCCCCACTGATTATTCCATGGTATAGCACATTTGTACTTGAGCAGTTTCTTAAAACTCCTCACTCCTGAGAGCACAGCTTCCTATTCTTGACTCAAGTGCACTAAACTCCCAGTTTTATTCCCTTTCCAGCTCTGTGATTTGCATTCTGCGATTCCAAACAGTTACTTCAACCTTAGAAAAAAAGGTAAAAATACCCACACTGTCTATTGCTGTCCTGTACTTGGCCTTCACTTTCTCTCTCCTATCCTCACACTGTGTTATATCCATGCCTTTTTGTATTTCTTCTCTTCTCACACAGCTGAAAAATCTTTCACTATTTTGTTTTCATCTTTTAGCAATCATCTGCTGGCAATTTTTACCCCCAAAGCCTCTAGTGATACCCAAATGCCCACAGAAGTCAACAACATGTTCTGATGACTGACAGAGCTGAGCCTTGGCCACATCAATCTGACCCCAGTGTCACCAATTCCAGTCTTGTGCCACTTCCTTAAGATGAAAAACAATTCAAGTAGGAACGAGGAGAAAACTCTCAGCCCCATATTTAAATAGACAATTTGTCCACGTTACAAGCTCTCAAACCCAGCTGGCTTTTTCTCACGAGCAGAAGGGAACCCTTGCTTTACCACAGCGGCCAGCCCTGGGTCTGCTGTGTGGGAACAAAGGGTTTCTGTCTCCCAGATGAAGGCTGACACTTCTTCCCAACTGGAATCAACTTAGACTCATCAAATGCTTTTAGACACGGCACAATCAGCCAGAACACAGGTCTACAAACTGTTCTAGAAGCACTCACACCACTGAACCCAGTGCAGTCCTATCCCATGCCAACCAGCACTCTCTTGGGCACTCCCCAGGCATTATTGGGGGTTACCATGGACTAGAGATCGTTCCTACAGACAGTCAGGATGCTGCCATTCTTAGAAAGGCAGGTCAAGGGAGGTGATTTTCCCTCTCCTCTGCTCTTGTGAGACCCCACCTGGAGTAGTGGATACAGTTCTACGGTCCCCAGTACAAGAAATACATGGACCTGTTGGAGTGGGTGCAGAGGAGGGCCACAAAAATGATCTGAGGACTGGAGCACCTCTCCTGCAAGGAAAGGCTGAGAGAGTTGGGGTTGTTCAGCCTGGAGAAGAGAAGGCTCTGGGGAGACCTTATCACAGCCTTTCAATACTTAAAGGGGCCTTAGAAGAAAGATGGAGAGAGACTTTTTACCAAGGCCTGCAGTGACAGGACAAGGGGCAATGGGTTTAAACTGAAAGAGAACAAATTTCAATTGGACATAAAGAGAATTTTTTTTTTTTGCAATGAGGGAGGTGAGACACTGGAACGCATTGCCCAGAGAAGCTGTGGATGCCCCACCATTGGAAGTGTTCACAGTCAGGTTGGATGGGGCTTTGAGTGACCTGATCTAGTGAAAGATGTCCCTGCCCATGGGATTGATTTTTAAAGACACTGGAACGCATTGCCCAGAGAAGCTGTGGATGCCCCACCATTGGAAGTGTTCACAGTCAGGTTGGATGGGGCTTTGAGTGACCTGATCTAGTGAAAGATGTCCCTGCCCATGGGATTGATTTTTAAAGGTCCCTTCCAACCCAAAACATGCTACAATTCTACGTTTCTAAGAGCTCAGATTTATGGACATAAGCTACGCCCTGCCAACTGGCCAAGGGATCAGAGAGAACAGGTCCTGCCCTGATGTTTTACTAGCACAGGCATCTCTATAATAAAGTCCCCAGCCCTTACCTGTGTGTATCTTGAGGTGTGTCCGTAAGTTGCTGGGATCACTGAAAGCTTTGCTACAGAAATCGCACTTGTGCGGCTTCATGCCCATGTGGCCCATGAAGTGGACGTGGAGCTTGGAAGGAGAGATGAAAGCCTGGGGGCACATGGAGCACTTCCACTTCCTCTCCTTGCCGTGGCCTGGCCCGTGGCTGCTGCTGTGCCCCTGGCTGGGCAGGTGACTGTGAATATGGCTGCTCAAATGGGCCTTGAAGTCTGCGTAGGAAGCGCATTCCTTCCCGCAGTGGCAGATGTGCACGTCCGGATGTTCAGGGACACCTTTGGGCACAAAAACATCACTTTTAAGGAGGCACAGCACGGCCTAACAGAGCGTGATCCACACTAACACTCTGCCTGGGGTAGTAAAGTCAGCTGCATGGATTTTCTCTCCCGTTCCTTTCAGCTCCAGTGCTTGCTTTTCAGCTCTTTTAGGAAGACCATTTCAAATGTTTGGGGGGGGGCAAGACTTCATAATAGTTTTGAGCACAGCTCCACCAAACCTAAATTATCACAACCAAAGGTGAGAGAAGATAGGAACACCTCTGGCCAGCAAAACTCCCTTAGCACCAGATGGACGAACAGAAGAAAACCAACCCTTTTTCTTTGAAACTGCGATCTTTTACTCCTCATCAGTGGAATTAGATAGTGAAATGTTTCCTTTAAATTATGATACTCATGAAATGGGAAAGGAAACAATGACGTGCACCCTCGGAACTGAGAAGGAACATAATGCACTCCCAAGGCACAGTGCCCTGAGATGGCACTAAAAGGGAATTCAAGCTGAGCCCACCCTACAAAGCTAACGAAGAGGAGCGCTACTTACCCAGCTGTCGTGCGTAGTCCCGACTGTAATAAAAGAGAAGCTCGTGTTCAGGGGGGATGTCCCGAGAGGTGCAAAAGTAAATTTTTCCATCGTGAGGATAAGCTACCAGATTCTGTTCTTCCCGGTTCCTATAGCGATAATGAGAGTAATGAAAAAAAGCCCTCCAGAAATAATGACTTTTTGAGAGAGGAAAAAAAAAAAAAAAAAGGAAATTCCTATAAATAGGTAATGAGAGAACCTCAATGCTTGTCAGCACGTTATAAAAAACTCCTGTGTCTCTCACTTCTGTCCTTCTTTATTAAAGGAAAGTAAAGGAAAACTGGACCTTGAGAGCCAATCTGTTCCACCAACTGATACATTTTTCACACCTCTGCAATTTCTTGCTGAGAAAATTATTAATAGACGTTGGAGTGGGCTGAGAGAAGAGAGTTTATGATCTCTTAAGAAACTACAAATATATATATATTTTTCACGTTAACTCCCTTAAGAAATAGAGAACACGAGGGAGAAATAAGTATCAGTGAAGTCTTAAAGCAAAATTATCTTAAAAAATTCTTGAAAAGCATTTCCAAGATGTGATAATTCATCTTCTGAAGCTGTACCTTGGATATGTTTGTTCCCAGTACCTGAAACCAGCAAAACCCCTACCCCCCTGCAGTCGGGGATCAAGTATTAACTTCTTAACTCCTGCATACGAGAGGAACAAAATGAATTGCAGGAGAAACCTACTTTCTGTCAGAGCCATAGGAAAGGTTCAGCCTTCTCAGTGGACCATACATGGAGCAATACTGAAGCCAGTCTGGATAGCTTTCATCACAGGCTCCAGAAAGACTGAAAAGGACAGCTCTTGCAAGCTGTAAGAGTTTGGAACTTGGCCAAAAGAACCTAGGGACACTTTGCTAATAAAATATTAAAATCAAAAGGACAATCAACATTATCTTCACAGATGTATCCAAAAGGAATGGGACAGAGGGAAGGCAACAAGCTAACACACAGTAAGCTAATATAAAAGGAACTTGGTTTAAAGCTTTAGAACAAGGGAAACAAAGTATGTGGGCAGGTTTGGGGCTGTTTTACTACAGCATGTGTACTGATTCCCCCATAACATTCTCCCCTGGATGCTCTGTTTTATTCTCCCTACCAGCCCAAGATGCCTAGATGGCTCCTGAAGGTCCCCATATCTGAGCTCATTACCCATCTGAGCAATCAGTGCAGCAGAGCATGTTCTCCAGCACAGCCTCCTGTGAGCCTGCAGCTCAGACTCCAAGCTGCTCAGCACAGTACAGGCAGTTCTCACCTGGCTTTGCGTACAAACATCATCCAGTTACATTCATTTTCATCAGTTGTAATGATGCAGAACTCCAGGACACCGTTGTGATAGATCTACCAGGAAAAACAAATGCAATCTTAAGACAAAACACAGCAACAAATGCAGTGAAAACCAGCTTCTTACTTTAGGAGAGAATGTGTTTATCTAGAACAAGCCAGGAGGTTGCCATTGCCAAGACCACAGCCCTGTTCTTACTCCTTACTTTCCCCTTCACACAGGAATCTTGACCTCTCTGCTACCCAGGAGGCTAGAAAATATGTTTATCAGCATCTTTCCCACACACCATGTTTAGCTCCCAGCAGAAATGGATTTGGCTGCTTTTCTTACAAGCCAAGTCTGGTGAATAATAATATCTGGGCAAACAGTACATGTTTTATTTATATAGATCAATTTTACTTTCTCAACATGAAATGATGTGAAAAATAAAGCTTTAAAGTAGCTTTCCTACAACAAATTCATCACCTGGGGGAACCTTCAATAAACAACGACACAAAACAAACAAACAAGTGCTGCCCAGTAATTCATACACACCCTCTGCTGCAACCCCACCCAAATACTGGAAACCACATACAGCCCATTAAAAGAAAAGGCATTAAAGAAGTTCCTTGTACTTCAGGATTGATTACCAGCTTATTGCATGGCACACAGCTCTGCTGTGCTGATATTAAGTCTCAAACAATGAAACCGCATTAATTTTGATTTTTGGCAGGGATGATAACGTTAAAGCTGCCGTGTCATCTGGTGGTTTTCACCAAATGAAGCCAGGCCTGCAGACTCTGGGAACCATAATAGCCACTCACCTTCCAAATGTGACTGGCTGCTTTGTCTGTCCAGTCGGCCACCTCCAGGGAATGGCTCTGCTGCCCAATCAAAGGTCCAAAACAAGTCCTTACGGGAATGGTTTCTCGTGTCCACACACCTATCAGCAGAAGACCAAAATCTGCAGAAATCCATTATTTAAACAACTAATCATGCATAATAAAGAGGTGGGAGGTTTATGAGATAACGCTCCAAGGGTAATATCTAGGCAAAAGATCATCAAAGCTTCTACTTCACGTATAAAACACACCTAAGGCAGAGACAAGAACCACCACCACCACATGACACTATTGGGAGCCGCTTTGTTTTAATTACAAATATTTATTTTGTTTGTCAAAAGCGAGTAATTTACTTTTTAGTAAGCTATTGAACTAAGATCCTAGCCGCTTTGTACCAATTAAAGTTTTCATGGCACTTTCTGCAGAAGCAGAAAATACTAGTTTCAGTAACTACATTTCGCCTACCTAATCCCCAGGAATTTCCAGAATTGTTGCTGGGCATTGTTAAGCAGCTTCTGCATTTCTCCCCAGAGGCAGCTGTATTTCTGTCATGGGCAGAGGGATTCCTGCGTGTATATTATTTATTATTAAACATTCATATATATATATATAGGTCTACATGAATACACTAGATAGCCTTTAGGAATACACTGGAAATTAGCGAAGCTTGAAAAGAACAGATATCATCTACTCTCAACGAGCAGCATCGCTAAGCAAGCCAATAATCACATTCTTCTCTAGCCTTCAGATCCTTAGGGCATTGCACTGTACTCTTCGATTTCCAGGTGACAGTGGCGTGAAATACAGTAACAAGGTCCACATCCAATGACAAGGTCACAGTCTACATACCAAATGTAAATGGGAAGGAAGAAAGGAAAGAAAAAAAAAAAAGAGGCACTTATGATTAATTCTCCAACGAGAGTATCAGAAGACCCACAGGTAGCAAACCAAGCTGATGAACAAGCAGACAGAAATCTCCTCCATTATTTCTAATTGTTACCTTCCCCGAAACTCCACTTGCTGTGCCCAGGATGTTTAGCACACAATAAAAATGAACACCATACCTTGCTTGTGCGTGACTTTATTAAGTGTTTCAGTAATGCTCTGTGGCAGCACCCCTAAGAGTCCAGCTGAAGTCTAAGCAGTAATCAGAGGACAAGAATCTCCTGCACAATGTTAAGTCAGGGTGATTACAGAAGAGAGAACCACCTCTCTATTGCAGTGTTTCTTTCCCACATTAAATTCCCTGTGGTTTTTGATTTCAGGCAATGACAGTATTTCCAACTGCTGCACAGAAACATATGGGAACCTGATCCTTACCCGCTTCAGCTCCCATGATGGACTGCCGGAGGACAAGCTGTTTGGGGAGAGAAAGCCTGGCTCGGCTCTCTATGGGGGTGTCAGGGACAAAGGTGACGGGCCCGTGATCTGGGCAGTCTGATGGATACGCCTTGTCACACAGCGTGCACCCTGCAGAGAGGAAAAGGGATAACTGGGATTAAAAAGATGCAACTCTCCCCATGGTGCAATCAGCGCTCTACCAATAGTTTTCAGCTCAGCTCCAGATAGAAGCAGCCTCTGCCAGGTTTTACTCATCTCCTCTACTAACTTTTACTCAAAAGAATATGAACCATACAGTCAGATTGGCACCAACATACAGGACACTGTTCCTACCCAATTCAGATCAAATATGACAATCTCCACCTGCCTTCCTGACGGTAACTTTATTGTTTGGACTCTAGACTATCCCTACAGGGCAATCTAGCAATGGGACAGAGTCCACTCCTCATCAAAACTACTGCAAAACTGATGGTATTCTCCCCAGAGCGAGCAGTTAATGTTAATGATGGAAGAGCCATTTTTGCCCTGATCACGGGTGAAATGATCTTTATCGGCAGAAAAATCCAATATAGCAAACCAACACTTTCTAACTGGTTGGTTTTGGAATTTACCAGGAACACAAGCATTTTCTTGCACATGAAACCTCAAGGATATTCACATAAAGGAACAGCAAGGTCTTCTTTCTAATTTTTTTCTAAATTGAACCCACAAATCCCATTATCTCCATTTCAGTCCAGACAATGTGCAAGTCTTCACAGCACCTGTGAAGCACAGCACCAAAAAACTGACCTCACTGCTGTTTTTGAACGACCTACTTCAATAAACTCATACACTACACCTCCATGGGATGCCACTGAATGGAACAAAAATAAAAGCCCAAGGAGAATCAGTAGCATCACTTTCCCAATCTGTCATTCAGCGTAAGTATTGCTGAAAAATAAACCACTGAAAGCCTTCAGCCTAATAAATTTGGGGAAAAGTACAACATAAAATGCTCTCATCTAGAAAAACTGTGTCATTTTAATTTTCTATGAATGGAGCAACTAATATCTACTCAGCAGCCACTCTCCTGATAAATCATTCTTCTTCTGAAGGAAGATGCTCTGCTAATTAAGCAGGATCTCCCACAAAGACCTTATTTGGCCTCTTGATGGCCCAACTCCAGTGTAAAAGATCTATCACAGAACTAGTCTTCAGCAGGCACAAACAGCATCTCCATTGCTATTTGTTGGAAGAGATTTTTGGGCCAAACACCAGGGTACCAGAATCTGACCCCATACAAAATACAGTTCAAGCAACTATACAATTGCAGATAGGAAGGTACTCGGAAAATTATTAGGTAGAGCCCATATAAGAATGGCTTCATGTGCACAGGTGACATGTATGAGTACAGCAACGACAACAACCAGACCTGAGTGATGAGAAACACTATTTACAACAGTTGTTTTTAAGCATTGCCTAGCACACACCACTATGGGTCTGTGGACTAGCCTCAAGGAGAGGCAAAAAGGAAGAAAATCAAGTTCTAGGTATGTGGCACTATGACCTGGAAAGGTTTAGGGATTCACACATTTTTAAGAAGTTGAAAAAAAATTTCCTGCATTCTTCAGGAAGTGAAATATACTATTTCCCTTCCATTTCTGTCCTTGCCAAATAATGAAAAGAAAAAAAAAATTAAAAATCACAGTGACTAATTCTCCAAGTTGGGTACCCAGAACTGTAAGCAAAGATGATCAAAAAAAGGGCTACATAAAAGTTTCACAAACATTTAGGACTGTAGCAAAGGCACATTTTTTTCTTCCCGCTTAAGAACAGCATAAAAAGTTTTCTGACAAAGGCCCTGATTCCTGCCTTCTCAGTGGGGAAAAACTACCAAGAGGCTCTCAAACAACTCCTCCTCCTCACTGTCACCTGTCACAAATTCATCTTTTATTCAGAAGAAATTTAAAAACAACAACAAAAAGTTAAAATTTAAACCTTCCCAACTCAAAGATCCATTTTTCAACTCACCACCACTAGGTATGCAACAGCTGTTATAACATCCTACCAATGGGCAACATCACCTGGGAAACAGCTTAGGACTGTTTTGAGTACAGTGACAATAGCTGGCACATCAAATCTCACTTAGGTGAATAAGAGAAATGATTTCACCATGAGCATGTTGGATATCACAGTATTTTGATCATTATTTGTTCAACATGCAACAGATGCTTGTAAGAACTTCTGAGCGCAACCATAAAACTCTTCCTCTAGGAGCTGTAAATTCATCATAGTCCTACACCCACCTGATTTTGTTACCTTTTATCCCACAGAATATGTTTCAATTCAATCATCTGACTAGACACTTTGCACTAAATTGCACCTCTTCCATTGCTAACCAAGACACTATTTCTTTCCATTTCTTAAAAAATATTCAGCAGACAAAGCTTGTCATAAGGCTCTGGCAGGTGTAAGGTCAGATTGCATGCAAAAGCAGCACTCAGCAGTGCTACCACAACTAATAACACCCAACATAAACCTGGCCATATACTTCAGTAGCAGGAAGCCAGACATGCTGCAGGTGGAACTTCAAGTCTCTGTCCCAGCAAATGAGAACTTCACAGTTCTCAAACACAACTCCTTGAACGATGACAGGAGTGAGAGTGCAATGTCCAGTGCTCCTCTCTTCCTAGAAGATCAACTAACCTCTGGACTAAAGTCCTTTGATGACAGTTATAAGAAATACTAAAAACTTTCCTCCCTCTCTGCACTTTTTTCCCAGCAGGTCCTGTTGAGAACAACCTTTTCATGATGATTGTTCATGGTTTAATAAGAATTTTGCAAAATCACATTAACATCATACTCAACAACTCTACCCACTTGATGAAATTTATGGCTTGTGGTGGTGGTTGATTTGTTTTTTAACGGAACAAGAAGAGTCATTTGTGATGTAACTTTAAAGAACAAAAGTCTCATTGCAAAGGATAATACCAGCATATCCAAAAAAGGCAAGAGGTTCATAAAGAACTCAGCTGCCAACCTCAAGGCCACATGGGAGATGGATACAAAGAGAACAAGGCTAAAACATTCTATTATGTCTATTTCCAACTAGCATCATTTCAGCTAGGTTCATCTGCAGATGTTACATCAGCAGTTACTGCAGATGTTCCAGCTTTTGTGGACTTGTTAAATAGCTAAGTTTCTTTCCCCAGAAATCTGGAAGACTAGCAACAAACAAGAGTCCTGTCATCCCACCACAAAACAGCTACATAACCCCAACAAAGCAGGAAACGTGCACTCACATATGGTAAACAAGGTTGCCATGTTCTCCTTGTTCGAATTGGAGTCTTCCATTTGCAGGGAGGACGGTACGAAGGCGAGATTGTCTGCAGACACATCCACGTGACTTGGCCCCATGGCTACTTCCTGATTGATGGAAGACACCGCCACCGGCTCGAGGCTGAGGCCCACTTCGTGCAAAGCTACCGAGTCCAGGGAAGCTAGGTTGTGTGAGGTAGAGAGCGCCACACTCACGGAGTTGGTGCTCATGGCCACAGTATGAATGGAGTCATTTAGTGTGCTGTCCGATATTCCTGTCACCCGCCCGGCCATGTGGTCAGGCTCCATGACGACAGGGAGTTCCAAAGTGCTACTGTGAATGGGAATGACACCGCCGTGTCCCACAGCGTCCGACGTCAAGTTACTCCCCACTGTGTCTACGGCTAAAGGTTCGTGGCTCCGGGAGCCATTTGGGATCTGCGAGTGATCCCCGGCTACGTCATCCATCGTAAGCTCCTCTGTCATCCCATCTGTAGAGATGGGGCTGGTCACCCTTGAAACGCTCTCCATAGTGATTGCAGTATCCAGCGCTACCTCGTGGCTGTCACTGGGATGCAGATTTTGAGCACCATGAGTGTTCACTGCGCGGGAGTCCATGGAGACAATCCCTGGTTCCAGTCCCACAGTCCCACTGGGCTGGTAGGGATCTAGGGCCGAGGGATTGCTGGAGACCGACAATGCCGGATTGCTGTCAACATTTATAGTGTTGGGGTGGATGTACTGAGGTGGAGGTCTGTCAGCCAAGTAAGATAAGATACCTGATAGAAGGAGAGGGGGAAAAGGAGAAGGAGATGAAATCAGTTTTCAAATCTTGAACAAAAACACCCCATCACCGCAGCATAGTACATTAAGATCTAGATCCCTGAAGACATGCTCGTTGCATTATGCCCAATTAAAAACCACTAATTCTAAAGCATGGCTCACAAACATATGCCAACCCAAACCTCTTGTCAGAGTATCATTTGACAACAAATACAGAGCTTTCATCCAACAGAGCAAGTCTCCAGTTATTTGTCAAACTCTGAACAGCCAAGTTCCTGGCAGCATCTAACCCAGGCTGCTCAGTACAGAGACTGAATCACAAAGAGGTTCTTCCTATTTTAGGCACAATTTTTCATTCTCAAGAAATAAGCTCACAAAGGAAGAAGGACTGCTAGCAGAATCTAACATTTGATAATCCCTCGTTCATCTTTGCTAAGAAAAGTAGAAACAGTTCTCCAGGTTACACCCTTTTTGCTTTGGTATTTTAGTTTTTAACAATGACTGCTTCCTTCCTCTAAGACTAAGTGACACAGCTGTCCATCTCTGAGATCATCAACAGCAATTCTGAAAGACCAAGATGAGGTCTCTCACAGGTATCACGAGTCATCTGCTGTCTTTCCTTAGATGCAAAGTATGTTGTTTCTCTTAAAACAATCGCCCAGTTAAATTTAAATCATAAGCCCCAAGATCTTTTCTGGCAGTTCTGGAATGACCCTCAACGTCAAACAACCTTGGAATTTAAGATACAAAGAAACACTAACCTGCATTTACATACTACCAACCTCTCTTGGAGGATAAAGCTCAAAAAAAACTCTTTGGAGGAAATACATCAGCACATTCAAGTAAACAGTATTTCCAGCGGGACAGAGACAGATTTTGCAGATTCTGCAAGATCTGAGTCAGCATGTTTCTTTTTGGCCTTGAACCCTGTAAGCCATTTGTTTTGTAAAAGTTTTCCATTCAAACATGCCTGTTACTATGAGCATGCAAGCATGGATAGTCTTTCTGCAATATAACCACTTTTAAAATGGCTAAGCCAAGAAATGGACAGTTTAATTTAATCAGCTGTATCAAATATTTCTGCATGCTGTTCTGCCCTGTGGCTTGAACAAGGAGAATCCTTGAAGGCAGACTGATGGAACAGTCCCAGGCTAAACATTAAGCAGATTAGAAAACAAAAAAAAAAAAAAAAAAAAAAAAAATTTTGCACATAAAAAAATAAAAAAAAAAAAAAAAAAAAAAAAAAAAAAAAACATTTCTGCATAAATTATTCCAGCCCAGAAAAATGGAAAATACCTCCAGTTCTCAAATGCACTGCTTCCTTCTCTACTCTGCCCAAAAAATGGACAGGCATGTAATGCAGTAGGAAAGGTTACTCCTAAGCAGCTGGTAAGTTCAGCCACTAGTCATCAGGTAGTCCATGAGATCTTGGCTGCTATATTTCTTTTCCTAACCTAGGCTGAACCAACAACACTCACTGAGTGGCCTTGAAGAAGTTTATCTGCCCCTTCCACACTGTCAGTCTTAGCTAGAAAACAAAACAAGGACTACATTTGAAGCTTGAATTTCTGTGCCTTCACGTACTAACACATAAAACTCTGCATTTATATTCTAAAACACACACGAGAGAGGAATCAAGATAGAAATCAGTACGTTAGGCCTTTGGAAACCAACCTTGAAGAAAAATTAAGAAAAAATATGCCATGGGCTAAAGGTGTGGAAAGGAGCCCAAACTCCTCAGCTGATGGCTCGCTCTTTTTGAGCTTTGAACTACTGTAGCCTACCATCACGCACATATCAAGCACTGCTTCAGGCTACAGAAAAAAAACAACAAACCAGCAGTTTTCAAACTAAAGCAATTTGAGATAGAAACCAGGCATGCTTTGTTTTCTGTTAATCTTACAAACACAGCAGCAACAGGAGTGACCAGAGGTTCAGTTTAAGTAGAAAATACCCTGAAATTCTCTTCAGATACATACATAGAACCAGAGACCTGAAAATAAAAGCATGTAAATGACAGAAGAGGCTCCAGGCAAACTCCAGGAATTTACAGCTCTGCAAAACAGTCAGTCTTGCCTCCTTTGGGACAGAAACAGGTGGCTCTTAAAACAATATCTCTCTCTGTTCCCATCCTTCAGGACCAGACCACTTACCAGGTAGAATGTGTCTGAAATAGCTGCTCTCCAGGTGAGGGTATGGTGGCGGAGGTAGGGTGTAGTTTCTCTCTGGTATACCACACATCACGCCTCGATCCCCAATACCCATTGGGAGCATCAGAGACAGAGCAGAGGGCAAAGAGCTCAAGGAGGGGCCCAAGTTTGGAATTGCAACAGGCAAGCCTGCAAAAGAAAATGTCCACTTAAATGCAACGGAACTACTTGAGCTGATGAGCACACAAGCTAACAAAGAGGTCGCTAATTTCTCAGGAGCTCCCTATATAAGTACAGTATAGTACAGTCAAAGTAAGGTGGCACGCTGCGAAGAAAGGATCGCAGTTATCACAGCACTGAGGCATGCTTGAATGTGGCTAGATCTTTTTTGGATACATTACACAGGGCCCACTTCTACTTTACAGCTGTAATGGACTTTTGTCTGTGTAGCCTCCCGAAAAAATAGCTCAGAAAACAATTTTGCTTTACAGGTGAAAAATCATTATTTTCAGCTGGGTGAAGACAGGCATCGATAGAGACACATTTCCAGATACAGTTCGTATTCCAAAAGATTCTGCTACCACCCACCCACCCACAGTGCAAACCATTTCAGTAACACAAAATAAGACCCCCATTAAGGCATAAGTCTGGTAAGCACACATCCCTTTTGCTTTGCCACATAAGTAACGGTTTGTGGTCTACCTTTCCCCAATTCAGCAGAAAAGGACCTGGGGGTGTTGGTGGACAGCCAGCTTAGCATGAGCTACCAGTGTGCCTAGGTGGCCAAGAAGGCCAACAGCATCCTGGCCTGTATCAGGAATAGCGTGGCCAGCAGGAGTAGGGAAGTGACTGTGCCCCTGTACTCAGCACTGGTGAGGCCTCACCTCGAGTACTGTGTTCAGTTCTGGGCCCCTCACTATAAGGACACTGAAGTGCTGGAGCGTGTCCAGAGGAGAGCTACAAACTGGTGAGGGGTCTAGAGAACAAGTCATATGAGGAGAGGCTGAGGGAACTGGGCATGTTTAGTTTGGAGAAGAGAAGGCTGAGGGGAGACCTCATTGCCCTCTACAACTACCTGAAAGGAGGTTGTAGAGAGGTGGGTGTTGGCCTCTTCTCTCAAGTGAATAATAACAGGACCAGAGGAAATGGTCTGAAGTTGAGGCAGGGAAGATTTAGATTAGATATTAGGAAGAATTACTTTACTGAAAGAGTGGTCAGGCACTGGAACAGCCTGCCCAGGGAGGTGGTGGAGTCACCATCCCTGGAGGTATTTAAGAAATGTGTAGATGTGGCACTTCAGGGCACGCTCTGGTGGCATGCTCTAGTGGCCGAGACTGTAGGGGTTTTTTTGTGTGTGTATGGTTGGACTCAGAGGTCCTTTTCAACCACGATGATTCCGTGATTCTGTGTAATTCTACATCACATCACTACCTGCTGAAGACATGACTTGCTATTGGATAAAGCACTGCTACCCAGTTAGGAACAGTAAACCACCATGCATGAGCTGCAATACCCTTTGTGGGAGTTTTCCCCATTACCTGGTGCTGGTATGGCGTTGTGAGTGGGGGACGCTGCCAATCCCAAGTGACTCCCCGAGACCGGCAGGGCATTGCTCACAGAGGATGAGGTCAGCTGGTCCATCCCTACAGGACTCAGGTTCATTTCATTCATTCTGGGGAGCAGGGAACAGACAGAGGGGAGGGGGAAAAAGAAAGAGAAACAGAAGCAAGAGCATTCCTGATTACTGACTGTACTGTGGTGAGGAAGGGCTCAGCAAACAAACTCAAAATCAGATGCTGACATGTAAAAACTCTGCTTTCAAAAGCTAAGCATAAAGCGTATCAACCACGCACACTGATCTCAACCCATATTGATCATATTACAGAGCAATAACCAGCATTAAAAAGCCGGTTCAAAAAGACAAATCAGACCATAGCTTTTTCCTTGCCACCCAGAAAACAAAGTCTCACACTTTGTAGTGAGAGCCACTGTAATTAAAGTATTGTGAACACAGATCAATTTGCAATCTGAATGTCACAACTACTCAGACAACAGCACCTGATTTATATTTCATGACTTCTGGACACCACATTCATGTTCAAAAACCAAAGTCAGGGGAGAGAAGGGGGAAAGATCACTTAGAACCGGTAACAGACACAAAAATTGGACCACAACTGATGGTCCAATTCACCATCAGTTCAAACCAGGCCAATAGTGACAAAAGTAATCTCTACAGAACAGCCACTGTATAGAGTTTGAACAGGCTGCCTCAGCCTGGTTCTGCAGGAGAATGTCATGTCTATCACATTACAAAAAAACACAACCGCTACCGTGGATGACATATTATTTCAGAGCAATCAACCAGTGGCTCCTAAGTGCCTGCATCTCTCAAGCTACTTCAGTGGGCACACACCACACAAGTGGCTGCAGAGCTATGGAAACCACCGAGCTGCCAAATAACCCAAAACCCCTGCCGGGGGAAAAACCATCTGTCCTCTTGGGTCTCAAGCTGCATATGCAGCCCGAACCACTGCATGGAGATGGGGATACCAAGGAGACACTGTCACCTCCCTCTGCAAGCTTTGCCTGGCCTCAGCTCAGCCCACCCTGGCACCCCTGCCCACACGCCAGCTCTCATCAGCGGTTCCTAGGGCCAGAAAGACCAGATGTCTGCACAGCTGTCACACCACCATCAACAGGGCCCAATGGCCTCCACGCTGACCCGAGCCTGTCGCATCCCCTTTGCAAGCAGCAGGCCCCAGCTCTGCAGTACCGACAGCATTGCTGGAGCTTGGACTGCCACTCCGGTAAGGAGAGGTACCGCTCACGCTGCAAAAAAAGGGCCAAATACACCAAACTCAGGCAAATTAACCCCAAGGTCCGAGCTGCACAAACGAACTCCCTGCCTTTCATCTGGCTTCTGCCCAGCCCTTACCCGGTGTGCTCCCCCACCCTGGTCAACCGCCCGCCTCCAGGGACAGCTTTGCAGGGACGGTGCCGAGGGGTCCGGCAACCTGCCGGGGCAGGAGACAACCCCCCAACCCCTCCTTTCCCCGGCCCAAGCGGCTGCAGAGGGCAGCGACGCCCGTGACCCACCACCCCCGCTCCGGGACCAAGGGGTGGCCAAACCCCGGGGGCCTGCGGGAGGCGCCGAACGCCTCAGGGACCCCCCTCCCCTCCTCTCCTCGCCCCTCGGCCGCGGGCCGCCGCCGCAAGGCCCGAGCCTGCCCGTCCCCTGCCCCGCCCGGCCGTCGTCCCGGTCCCGCCCGCCTCCCCCAGCCCCTCAGTCCCCCGGCCCCGGCGAGTGCGCTCACC
>NW_015094506.1:1123253-1189011 GCF_001431845.1 Calidris pugnax
CCCGCCTGCCGGCTCCGTGACAGGGCCCGGCTCCGGGCCCGGCCCTCTCCGCCATGGCGGCGCGGAGGGGCCCGCCCGGGGGTGCCGGTGGGACCCTCCCGGTGCCGTGTCAGGCCGGGCCATCCCCGACCTCCGGGCGGCCGCCTGCCTGCCTGCCTGCCTGCCTGCCTGCCTGCCGGGGCGGCTTCCCGGCCGCCGCTGCCCCTGCCAGCTCCCCGCCTGGCGCCGCGGGGCTCGGCAGCAGCCACCGTGCCCGCGGTGGCCTTTCAGCCCCTTTCGCCGCCACCCCCGCCCGGGAGCCCGGGTCTGCCTTCTCGGGGAAGCGTCTCGTTGGGTGCTCTCCGGCCGTGAGGTGTCATCCCCGTCTGACCGAGAGCCCTCACCGTGCAGCCCGTGGTTTCATGTGCTACCTGTCTCCGAAGGGCCTGATGGTCCTCCTGCACTGCCTTCTGGACATCAGCTGCTCTTCAGCTTCTTGTGATTCATCACAAGAATCACAGGGTCGGTTTGGTTGGAAGAGACCTTTAAGATCACCAAGTCCAGCCGTTCACCTGACACTGCCAAGTTACCACTAAACCATGTCTGTAAGCACCTACACATCTTTTAAATGCCTCCAGGGATGGTGACTCAACCACTTTCATGGGCAGCCTGTTCCAATGCTTGACAACCCTTTCAGTGAAGAAATTTTTCCTAATACCCAACCTAAGCCTCCCCTGGCACAACTTGAGGCCACTTTCTCTTATCCTATCGCCTGTGACTTGGGAGACCAACCCCTACCTCTCTATGACCACCTTTCAGGTAGTTTTAGAGAGCTATAAGATCTCCTCTCAGCCTCCTTTTCTGCAGACTAAACAGCCCCAGTTCCCTCAGGTGCTCCTCATACAGGGCTTGTTCTCTAGACCCTTCACCAGTTTCATTGCCCTTCTCTGAACATGGTCCAGCACATCAATGTACAGTGTACAATTCCGGCTAGGGCTGCATTGCAAAGGAACCTCTTGATGTGCACAAGAAGGTTTGTAGCTTGCTTTTGCCTGTGGCACATGGATACTCATCACATACGCTGCTCAAATCAATCTACAAGTTCCTTAAGTGCCGGGGTGAACAGCTGTTTCTTGAAACACCATAATGTGTTTTTGTAATTTGATCATGCCTGACACTTAAACGATGCCTCATTAAATGAGACATCCCTTGACAAGATGTCTGCACAGGAGGAAACTTAAGGTATTTTTCTGCCTGCTAGCTTTTGATCTAAAAAGCCTAAATGTAAGATCTGGAAGGGTAGGGTCATTCCAGTTCAGTACAAACCTATTGGTTCTTCTAGGGGTGGAAACAGGCTCTCCTCATTGGGCTTTAGCTGTCAGAAAGTTAGACACCTTGCATATGTTAGTTCTCCAAGCTCCCTGTAGCTGAAGGAGAATAAGCTGCTGCAGAGAGCCCTTCATCCCACTCTGAGGTAGGTGTCTAAGATGTGTGAGTAGAATGTTTGTGCCTATGGCCTGTAAATGGCACCTGCAGAATTAGTTTAGTCTAAATATACAACTTCTAGAGGACTACATTTAGGCAAAGTAAATCCAGGTCTTTGTCATTCGTGACCAAAAGAAGGACCTCATTTAGTTTACCACACACCCCACAACCTCTCCTGTTCTTCACTAAGCCAGATAATCCTTACCCATTATTTCATCAAGTTAAGAATGAACTCATCAGGTCCTCAGGTTTGTTAGGGAGTGCTAAGCATGTGAGGGGGGGGTTATCTGTGCTTCATTTTTATGTCTGTAGTACCACATGTTCACATGGTTGGTGCTAATACTTCACATCTTTCTTAGAAACTCCAACGTACCATTACAAGCCCAAAAGTCTGTCTCTTCACATTGCATTCCCTAATACAGCGGAGGTGACTGTAGACCTTCCATTTTCAGTTGTCACCCTTACAACTTCACAATTATACTCACTAATTAGTGAGTATATTCTATATATTAGACTCTCAGTTCTGTCCTGAAAATGCTAGGTTATCCCAAGCCCTCAGCTTGTCTTACTGCCAATTATGATAGTGTAATTCTACCGCAGAACTGCCCTGGCGCTGAAATCCTCACGCTATTTCAACTATCTGAGCTGAAAGTAATACTTTGAGCCTATGAGCCAGATTGGATGTAGTCATACGCAGATAAGAGTGTTTTTCCCTTCTGTCAAACAAAAGTCCTCTGAGATTCCAGCTTTTTTATAGTCACTTTACTCCCTTGAACGAGTGATATCTTAACTACCAGTTTAAAGCATGAGTATCAAAGGAAGCCAGTGATAATACAAAGTGTCAGTGAATGAGAAATTAATCTGTGTCTACAGAGATGTACTCTGCACGCCCAAGGTATTGTGATAAAACACATTTGAGAACTGTTTCTTCTGCAAGGAAAAATTTTTTTTTTTATATACCAAACACTTTTATTATATGTGAAGTGTTTTGATAAGACAACTGCACTATGTCCCCTGAAAGCTTAGTTTATTGACATTTATAGCAGTGCTTGCTGCGTGAGGAACAAATTGCACAGCTATTTTTCAAGTCGTCTTTGAATCCTGGAGACTTACTGGAAGATCAGGGAGGCCTGTGAAACCACAGGGGAAAGAGATGCAGTAAGGATAGAGTCATAGAATTGTCTAGGTTGGAAGGGACCTTTCAGATCATCTAGTCCAACCATCAACCTAACTCTGATAAAAACCCACCACTAAACCATGTCTCTAAGCACTACGTCAACCCATCTTTTGAATGCCTCCAGGGATGGTGCCTCAACCGCTTCCCTGGGAAGCCCATTCCAATGCTTAATAGCCCTTTCGGTGTGAAAATCTTTCCTAATACCCAACCTAAGCCTCCCCTGGCACAACTTGAGACCATTTCCTCTTGTCCTATCACCTGTGACTCGGGAGAAGAGACTGACGTCTGCCTCTCTACACCCTCCTTTCAGGTAGAGAGCGGTAAGGTCTCCCCTCAGTCTCCTTTTCTCCAGGCTGAACAACCCCAGCCCCCTCAGCCTCCCCTCACAAGACTTATTCTCCAGACCCCTCACCAGCTTCGTTGTCATCCTCTGTAGCATGAGCAGAAGTCCCTGCTGGACCATGCCCACATCTCCATACAATCAGTTCTCTTCTGCTATGGCAAACCTGCCCTCGGGTTCTTCCTCAGACTGAGCAGAATTACACTGAATGAAGATTACACAGAAAGCAATGGTTGAAGCCAACTCTTTTAACATCAAAAATCCAAATTTCTCACTGCCTTTTATTGACTTGCCATCACTTTGCAGCCCTGTATTTTGGTGACAGTCACAGTATGAAACCTGGGTGAGTTAGGCGCAGCTCTCACTTCTAGCTAGAGAGCTGGAGAGAGATGGCCCATGTTAAGGGATAAAACAGTATTAGAGAGGCACAAAACTACTCAATCTCATATTCCTGAATCTCAATCTAAATTGCAGTTATTACTGTAATTCTGTGGTATGCAGTTGAGATAAGAAACTGTTAATTTCACAGTTTTATATCTGTTAATAAATTGCAGCAGCCCAGACAAACTACAATATGTATAATAAATACTAGAATTTAGAATAATTACCCCACAGTAAAATATAACAAATGCATAATGTTGTGAGGGTTTCTTTTTAAACTCCTGATATATTTTCTTCTTCCTCCTTCTCAGTAATGTGTTCACAGATAAAATAGTTGTGACATCATCTGCTGGGAAACAGGTAGACTTGCATGTGTTCAGCTGACTCTTGTGTTTTTATTACAATATATCCACTGACAACTTTCATTTCAGATGTAGAGGGACACAGTGTCAAGGAGAATCTGTTGCTTTGAGTATTTCAAAGTAATTCAAAGCAATCACTGTAATGTCAGTAGCGTTATTCATGATTCTTGTGGGAGTGTGAACAAGTTGAGGGTTCTTCAGCACAAAGATTACATTCTTGTAGATATTGTGTTAGGGTATATGCAATTAAAACCACAACTAAGTTATATCTGGAAGGAAGATGCCTCAATGGTTTATTTTTAGGAATGTCAGAAATACTTTCTGTAAGTTTTGGTTGGGTAATTAAATGCGTATAGTGAAGTAAAAGGAAGGAGAGAAGGGAACCTGTTTGAATGCCACAGGTGGGAAGGAATGTCCCAGCATCCCCACTTAAACTTTGTATTTAAAAAAATCCCAAACCAACAACAAAGCAAAACATACAATATAAATAAGAACAGCACAACTTCCAGAATCTGAGAGCCTGAATATCCTCTTGTCACAGTTTTGAAGCAGGACTTTTCCGTCATTGTAGAGCAGCGAATAACACCTGATTTGTACCACCTGGAAAGCAAACCAGGCCATCTGCTTCATATCAGCATGGAGGATATTGCATTCTGGAGTCAAAGCATCATCCGGGCAAAGGTGTGAAGAGGAGTTAATTGGAGAAACAGTGTAAGAAAAAAAGATCAAAAGCTTTTCTTAGAAGAGGGACATTATCCACATAGTCTTAACCTAATCTTAAAATTAAAATTAGCCTTACCCCTTGGTGGGCTAGTCCTGCTGCTTTCACGAAGTCTGTGTGTGCAGACAGGTTGGGAAGGGCCTGCTTTGTGTGGAGGTCACACAAAGCGTGTGGAGGACACATTGTATGGGAATGTTACATTGCTTTACTCCTTCTCATGCTCTCAACAGGGACCTTCAGCAAAGACGTATGGTGCATTGGCCTTGGGCTGGCTCCCTGCCCAGGGGCAAATCCCTTTCCAAGCAAGTGATGTTAGATTGTCAACAAGGTATGATGTTCAACAAAAGCCTGTGGCATATTTTCTTATTTCTCTTGCACACAAACTAAATCAGACTGCAGAGTCTATTTGATATGAGATCAGCTTCAGTCATTTGGATTAACAAATAACATTCACCTGTTATTTTTCTTCATGTATTTCCCTAAAGGATTAACAACGTGGGTTTTTCTGTAGGAAGAGCAGGTGTCTGTTTAGCACAGGTGCACTTCTGACACTCTGGGAAGTGCCAGTGACCTGCATTTACAGTAAACACAGAAAAGGTCTGGTGGCAGGGAATAGTGCATTTGCAGGACAGAACTGAAACATAACCCTGCCTTTTGAACATGGCTAGACTTCTGTCAAGGTCATGAAGAGCTGTGAAACAATCTGGCACCTGAGACTCCTGAGAGACATGCTTCCACTTCCTTACAGGAATACTGCCAGAGAACAGGTTTTTGAATCTAATGATGACACAAATCAAATGTCCTTTTCCTACTTCAGGTATTTGCTTAGAGGCCAAGATCCTCTTTGGTTTAAGAAAACTTTAAGTCCTGGCCTACCTTAGTGCTACAGTGAATGAGCTATTTTCATCTAAGCATTCATTGCTGAAAATGCTTCTACTGGAAAACAAAGTTTATAGTGCAAGTGATATTGAAAAGTCCATACTTTTCAACGGTTCCCAAACATTTTTTTGGAAGGCAGAAAGGCTCTTTTGATTATTTAATCTGAAAGGAGTTGTACATACCATGGGGCATTCCCCAGTAATTCTTGCCTCACACCCATACCTTCCCTCTGAGCTATAGCACATATTTTAGAAAGACATTTAATTGTGACTGGAAGAGATCTCAAGCCCTTGTGAAATGCATTGGTTAGCTCTTAGGTAATGCTACAAAACCTTCAGCTTCAAACACCAGCTATTGCTAGGCAATGTTAGTGACAGAGGCGAAAGTAGATGGATAGTTGCTCTGGCTTTTGAGCCATTTTGGTGCTGATTGTGCCCCTGGCATGAATCAGAACCCAGGATTGTTCTCGCTCATGTCTGTCTGGATCCGTCTGCCTGTACGTTCATCATACTTTGAAGATTACTGCTGTTTTTTGAAGCTGCAGAATAGGCCAGCAAAGATACAAAAGCTGACTTGAAAATGCACACTGACATCATTGCTGCTGGTTTCTGACTCAGCAGAGCCATAGATGCGTTTCTCGGAGTGGAGGATGTTGTTTCAGTTACTCATGCTTCTGAGGCAGTTTCGCATGAAAGACTGAACAGGGCGGAAACTTTCACTTTGAGCAAAAGAACAGTTTTAAGAGAGCCTACACGCCTGTTCCTTTTCACGTCCTTCCCACAGCTCTCCCAGACCAAACGTTCAACTCCCCAAACTGACGGTGGCAAAGAAAGGAAATTCAGTTAACTGTGAAGATGTGTTTTCAGAAAAAAATTGTAACTATGGAGCTCTTGAACAACAACGTGGGAAAAGTCAAAGACCCTCCAGTTGCCACAGAAGAAGGTCTTAACATGACAGGATACCTTAGAGGAAAGCCACGGATAAGGATATTACACCCTTGTTACTGCTGAAAGTCCTTGTTTTGTGTCTCTGCTCCTTGACAAGCTGCAGGCAAACTGGTGGATGAAGCACAGATCTGGCACAGTCAAGAGGGATTTGCAGCTCCCCAATTAAAGCAGTGTGTAGGGTCCATCAGGTAAGCCAATATCTATGTAAACATCTAGTAATAGGTACACAGGGGGCAATCAGGGCACCACCTTTGTATTTGTTTGTCTGAGGCAGGTGCTCATACTGATGACCAGAACACTCCTGTGAGCAGAAATACTCAAAGTGCTGAAGATTTTTTGAAAATGCTCCTGTTCAATTTGTGAAACTCACACTTCTTGAAAAAGCCTCTCGTTGGGTGAAGAAAGCAGTTTTCGTCTTATGCTTGCACGTATGCATTCTTGATCTGACATGACTTGCAACCACAAGAGAGCACTCTTTCCTTTGAAGATTTCTCAGCTTCCCCAGAAAGCTAGAGACATGCCATATAAGTTTTGCAAACTGCTTGTGAGCTGTTTCAGTTAGACCAGAGCAGCCGAAACAACAAAGCTTGCAGTTGTCTTTTGGATTTCATGGTGAAAAGCCTTTGGGTAGTTTTCAGATGACAGAAGATCCTTGGTTCCTGAAAGGGAGGAGTTCTGCCAAAACTTTGAAGATCCCTGTAAACTTTGCAAATTACCCATCTTTTGGAGACAATTATATCAAACGATATCGTGGATTACAATACATGTTTAGAGCCTGGAAGATTATTTATGTTTGGCATTAACTCTTATGGTCATAATTTCAAGCGGGGAGAAAAGGAATACACAGGAACCCTCTTATTATCTTTTGAAATATGAAGATCAGAGGAAAAGAAGGGTTTAAAGTGTGGAGTGATGGTCCTCAAAACCTGTCTGTAAATTAGCTAACATCTTACATCTATAAAAACAACAAGGCTTAGAGCTGATTTCCAGGCACAGAGTGGACCTCATGAGTCGTTAGCAACGCTTTGAGATCTGAGTTTTTATACACTGCAGGAGGAAACTGCAGCCTGTGGGGCAGAGTACCTATACAAATGTTTCCCCCTTGCTTGGACTGATAGAAGATTTGGAAGCCAAATTCGGAACTGACATCTCACCGGTGAGAAGAAAAAAAAAGAAGCATGGACAGCAATAAAGATGATGACAGACTGTTCAACAGGATTGCATTTCCAGGAGCTGTGTCCTTGGCTAATGGCCATGTGCATCCTCACGGGGTCCCCCTGAGAGAGCCCTTTGGGGTTCCCTTCCATCTGGACCCGTCTTATTGGGAGCAAGCCTACGGCGGGCACGCAGGTCGCATCTCCTACATCCCCTTCCCTGGCTACGTGGGCGTCTATGACTATTCCTTTGAGCCTGCCTTCATCCGAAAGAGGAATGAGAGGGAAAGGCAGCGGGTGCGCTGCGTGAACGAGGGCTACACGCGCCTGAGAGAGCACCTGCCCAAGGAATTTGCTGACAAGCGCCTCAGCAAAGTGGAGACCCTGAGAGCTGCAATAAGCTACATCAAACACCTGCAGAGCTTGCTGGACTGCCACCCCTTAGGGGCTAACAGTAAGGAAACGCTCTCTGCCAAGGAGCTCCCGGAAGCTCCCAGTCCCGGTCCCCTGCGGGAGTGCAACAGCGATGGAGAGTCCAAAACCTCTTCAGCTTCATCCCCCTACAGTGAATTCGAGGAGACGGGCAGTTAGGTAATGCTCTCTCTGGAGACAGAAAGCTTCACCTTTGGCTGAAAACCAAATCTAAAACCCTGGGGATTTTTCTACAGATGAAAATGAATACCAGGAAAAGGAAAAACAGCTAGGAAAAAGAAAAAAAAAAAAGGTATTTTCAAACTGTCAAAGAACTTTAAATGTTGTCTATACAAAACCTAAAGGGATTTGTAAAGCAAACAGGTATCTCTCAGGTTGCTTCAGCTGTGTTACTAAACTTCCTTTGGATGGTTAAAACTGAAGCAACGTTTGCATTCTACTTTTTATTCAGCTTTTGTTCAGTTCACCTATTTTCTTTTGTCTTTCACTCAATGAGACAGCAAAACCAGATAAATCCATTTCAGGAAATCCTCCTCCCCTTTCTCCTGCGTCCTCCTGTAAGTTTTATTGTCTGTTTCATCTGACTGCTAACCTGAGATGCACTGGGTTGCAAACACTTGGACTGGGAAAGGTAAGATTTAGGTAAAATGTCTTTCCCTAAAACTTTTAGAAAACTCACAGAAATACTTCTATTTCTGAAAAGACAATTTTGAAAATATAAACAAGGCTGTATTTGGGAATGAATTTCTTTTACAGCATCTTCTAAAGTGAAAGAAGCAACTCATACATTGGACACTGACTATTTGGTGGTTATTCGAAGGATAATTTTCAGGAAAAGAAAATCTGACAATTTCTTTCTTATCAATGCTAGGAAGAGTTCTGTGAAACTGCACCTTCAAAAGGAAAGCTCCACTTGTGATACTGAAAAAAATGTTACCAGCCTTTTTTGTTCTTTTCTGAAAATTGAGTTTGTGGATAAAATTGTCTTGATTGTGTCTTTTTAGCAGATTATATGATTAGAAATATGTTCCTGTAGTGATTAGTTACTGGTGTGGACAGAAAGGGTGACATTAAATATATCAGTTTACATCTGCATGAAAATGTAGGTATTTCTCCTTTTTTTTTTTTAAGAATATTGTATTACTTTTTTCAAAGAATACACGTTTAAAAATTAATATCAAAATCTATGGAATAACTTTAATGTGGACTATGTCTATTTAAAATAAGAATTTGTCTCCAAATTGCTCTAAAATCTTCCTTTCTCCAAGGCCAGATTTAAATAACATTTAGCTATGTGCTTAAATCCCATTCTGAATATGGGGTAAATTCCTTCTTACCCATGCACTTTCCACAGACCTTTCAAACCTTTGCTTTTTTGGCCTCACATTGGTGAAATCGTTTTGTATCTTTTTGTCTTTCCTTCATGTCATGCTGACCGAACACCTGAAAAAATACTTGTGTATAAATAAGAACAAACACTGATCAAATACCTCAAAACGTGTCCATAAATTTCATTTAAATAAAAAATGGAATTAATCCTGGCTGTGGGCTTTTTCACTTTTAATTGGTAACGAATGGGACAGCACTGTTTGCAGGAATAATGAATTCTCAAGAAAGATAGAAGAAAATGGAAAGGAAGTAAACATGAAACTACATTTTTTATCTAGATTTTTAAATCTAAATAAGGAGCAGATTTGTGCTGTGGGTGTCTAATCAAAATTATTTGCTATAAAAATAGTCTGCTGTTTTCTAGCAAACTGCTTTGAACATTTGTACACTTTCAGCTACTGGGTGCCTGCTGTCAAGTACCTGCAGTCCAAGTTTGGGTCCAGGTATTGCTGGAGCTCTGAGCCCAATTATTTTTTCTTAATTTACAGCTAATAACCTTAAAAGAACAAACACATTTAGGCAAACCACACACAGTTCAGAAATGGAAAAAGCCTAAATGAGTTGTCTAAGCAACTTGCTGCAAATTACTCACTCAGCCTGACCGTACTGAAGCTGCACTGTCACAAATGTCAGTGGCAGTCACAGGCTTCATTCGTTATTCTTTATGTGGTAGCCAACTCCCTTTTCTAATGACTATTTTGTTTTTCTAAGGGCTGTTACTTTTGCAGAGTCTGTTTCCCAGACCCAAAAAGCAGAGATCTAGTTACCTGGACAGTTCTGTCTGTGGATGCAGAGCTGAAAGCACTCATTTTTGAATGCATAAATGTTTATATTTGTTATCAAAGAAAAGGGAGAAGGGCAAGGTAACAGTCTGAATGTCTGATTTGGATCCATTATTTTTTGGCTTTTTTCCTTCCCCTTGCAGTCTCTGACAAGAGACTCAACCTCTCTCTTTCTGCCTCAGTTTTGAGATTTCTGGAAATACAGCAGTGCTGCTGGTAACTCTGTCAGTAAGCCTGAATTGCATTTCTCCCTCAAAGCAGAGATTAAATCTTTGTTATCTATGAAAAACATACACTTCCTCAGAGTACCTGAGACAAATTCTGTGAAACATATAGTTGTTTGTGAAACACTCTGAAGAGGAAAGGCAGTTAATATACATAATCACAATAAATAGCCAAATCAAACTGGGCCACTAAAAATAAAAATGACCAGAGTGACTGCTACTTTCTGGGCAGGAATAAAATAGATTTTTTGGTCAGATGGTTATCACAGAGATATATAGAAAAGCCATAATCCTCTGATTTCCAAACCCCAGAGAGATGATGCAACAGGCCACCTTCTCCATGATCAGCTAGTTAGGCTGTCCAGAGAAGTGGACTAAGTTGTGGCTCTGCCCCCTTTCAGCTTCATCTCGTGGGATGTTCCTCAACAGGAGTCTAACCAAGCCGAGATCACCAGCTCCTAGTCCTGTGCTTGGCTGTCACCGCTGTAGGGTGTCTCTTCCTGAGTGAGAGACACAGGGTGACCTGCCACACATCCTGATGGGACTGGGTTATTTGTTGCATATCCTTAATACTCTGCAGTCAGAACCAAATCTGGATTTTGTGAAATAATATCTGGGCCTCAAGTCAAGGAGGCTGGTTAAAAGTCTACATTTCAATAAAAATGTAGCTGCTTTTTTTTTAGATTATACTTCTTTAACAGCTCTGGAGATGTCCTTAAAATACCTCCCAACCCAATCTCAATGCTGAAGATGCAAAAGCCAGAATGTCACATGTAGCTTAATTTAATTTTAAAGGAAAACAAATTTCTGGATGAAAAGGAAGTTTTTTTTCCTGTAGGAAAAATCTGTTACAAGTTGAACTACTCTCCTTAGGAAAGTTGTACATTTTTATTTCTCACATTTCTGTTGTCATGCAAACCTCTTGCACACTTTTAGCACAAGGAAGTAGAAAACAACTCAAGATTTCCCAAATATGGATCAGTGCTTCCTATGGGCATCAACAAAGGTTTCAAGTGAATGCTACATTTCAAAAACTTTCTTAAGCTGTTTCTGTCTAGACAAAGGTTTTCTTCAAAGCTTCTAAAGTGTATCATTATCAGACTTTGAAAGCAGACAATGATCCAACTTGTCACCCTGAGTATTAAAGTTTTAATAAAAATGTTGACCAGAAGGATTGTCTCCACATGGCACAATTACTATTTACAAGAAAGGCGGATACTGATATCCCTAGGCAACTGTGCTACAGCTTTATCAAACCCCTGCACACCAAATGCAGACACTTTAATCTTTCTATCAAATGTGAAAAAAACCACACATCTGAAGTCTTCCCTCTTCTGCCATTAAATTACAAATCCATTTGCTGCTTGATATTATCAGCATTTTAAAGATGTGTAATCCGGGCCATAGGATTGCTTTTAATCCTCTAATAGCTATTTAGCTGATTTCTTTGTAAAAGCCCATCCACACTCCTTTCATGTTGTATTACCCAGTGTCAATAACATGGCCAAAGAAAAACAGAAGGCACTATAGAAAAGTCATGTTCAGAGAGTAAAGCAATCAGGACAAATTTATCTCACTGCAATAAATGAACAGGGAACGTCCACAAAAACACAAAGAATCTTTGAAAACATTTGTCACCAGTATACTTGGCAAGAAGGCAAAACAAAATCCAAAACATTTTGAAGAGAGACTCTCAAGTGGTACCAACAGGACAGCCCTGCTGAAGTTAGCTGAGGTCAATCACTATAGCTGAGCAAGGTCTTAGTAAGTTTCTCCAAAACAGAGTCTTAGCAAATATAACTTCAGTGGGTGCTCAATACTAGTAACTCTCAGTGTATAGATAAATGGCTACAGAGTAAGAGGTAAATTAGTTCCAGACGAAAAGCTATAAGATTGCAGCTATACTTAGCTCTTACACAAGGCTGTCCAGCTGTGGATCTGGAAGCCCTGTAAACACAAGATGAGCAATGGTTTCTATCAGCCTGAAGGTGTGCTTGTAGGTAGAAGTGTGCTATAAATGCTCACTCATGTATTTCTTACATTATTTTTACACATCTTTTTCTACCTCGCTGTGAATATGCCCACTGACAGGGCAATGGAAAAGTTCTCCAAGTTGCCCTTGCTGGAAGAGCAAACTAGAGGACTGAAGTTGTAGCTAAAGGTAGATATCTATCTCCATAGATGAGTGGATTTCCATACAGTCAATTCTGGGTCAAATACAGAGAGGGATCAGTCTAGGATGCTGATGAAATGAGCACAGACTGCCAAGAATATTTGTTTGGAATTCACAGCAGTCTGACAAGGTGACACAGCTCAGATGTCCCAGAGCTGGCTGAAAATGGTATGAATCAGCTACCCTGATCCAAGACCATGGAAACTCAACAGGAACCAACAAGCTCATTCGGTGTGCTCTGAAAAAGACTGGTAGTGCTTTTCAGGAGGCAAAGGGCCACCTTTTTTTTTGTCCTCAGAGTGTCCTTTCTCCTACCCACTCATATCCACATTGTGAGATCATTCCTCTGACCCTGAGGTCTGATCAGCATAGCAGGCACAGCTAGTTGGTGGGTCAGAGACCCCACATAGAGCTGTGCTTGGGTGGCAGTGGGGTTCTGGAGAGGCAGATGATGGCAGCGTGGGAGAAGGGCTGTTGATTCACTCTGGGAAGGAGATAGGGGGTGAGATGGGAACTACCGCTCTCTAAGAGTGGGATTCAAGTAGAGATTCTAAGAGTGGGGTCAAGTAGCTTTGACCTCTTGTATCACTAAAAAATTTCTCATTTGAGAAGCCAAGTCAAAAAGCAGGCCTGGGAAAACACAGCGGAGCTTACAAGGGCTTCAAAGGAGCAAGTCTGTCACTAAAGTCAAATGAGCTTTTCTCACTGGATAAAGCCCTGTGCGAAAGTCACCTGGTGTCATACCCATGCTTGGCTATTGTCCTGGTTAGAACTTGTCCCTCCATGGCCTGAGCATGCAGCGTGCAGGCAGGGTACAAGCACCACAGCAGCTCCTTGAGAACATGAAGGGGGTGGGTAGTTGTCTCTACCAGGCCTGGCCTGAGGGTGAGAATGAAGATTCAGAGCTTAGCCTGGCAGTGAGGTACAGCCTTGGAAGAAAATACCTGTGTCCAATTGCAAACTGAGTTGGAAAATGGAGTGAACAACAACTAAACCCAACTCAGGAATGGATAGTACGAGTATCTACAGAGGCTGGGTTTACTGGATACACTTCAGAGGAAAAGCACAAGCAAAGGTTGATTTAATTGGTTTCCCTTTTTTGCCACGGGTTACACAAAAACCATTCTTCCCTAAGAAACACAGTAGCTGCACGAGTACAAGCTGGAATGGCCGGGGTACCCATGACCCAGCCCTGGAGCAGAACTCTGCCACTGTGCTTTTCCTGGGGACACCAGGACCCTCATGCAGCCTCACACCTTGCAAATCCAAGGCAAAGCCCATTAGCAGTTTTTTGTCTGTTTTCCAATGGAAACAAAGCTTAGACTATGCTCTGCATGTGGGACGTCCAAAAGCTCTGCACGTGGGACGTCCAAAAGCTCTGCATGTGGGACGTCTCCAAAAGCTTCTGAACCTTCAACTGATTTTAAGCCAACCCCCATGGGAAGAGAGTCTCAAAATGCAAATCAAATTTCTCTCTTTTTTTATTTATTTTTTTTTCCCCAAAGTAAGGGTTGGGCAGAGGTGAGGAGCCCAGCTGAAAGCTTATGGCTCTGGGTGGTGAGCTACAGTGCTTCACGCTAGGTCAGATTCCTGTGCCACTCAACTGCTGGAGGCTACAACACCTGGGGCAGACACAGAAAAGAGGCAGTTCGCCTGCTCTTTAGCCACCTTAGTGTATTCATGTAAACCAAGGGCATTTGTCATGATCAAAACACCCAGCTGGTGGCTGAAGACTCTGATTCATTACCACCACTGTCTTTAGTTATATCTGAAGGGGCCAGTACCCCCAAAACTGTGGGTTACAGGGGTGGGGAGCAGCCAGCAAGCCTGTATTTCACTCCGAGTTCCCTCTCTCTTTTTCAAAAGCTTTGAAGCCAGACCTGTGGGACTCACTGTCGTTTGGGAATGATCCTGCATTTGCTGAAGCACCAAGAGTCAAGTCTATGTTGTAGGCCTCATTTTCTATTGATTATGTTTTCGCATGTGCAAGAAAATAAAAACATATATTGGTATGGGTGATGTTTTTTTAGCCAGGCTAAAAAAAAAACACCTTAGGAGCCCACACATCTCTCTGCCAGTATTCCCCCTTCAAAATTTTGTAGAACCCTCAGCTCACTTCAGGTATGACTAGAGATAGAGGTCTCAAAGACATGAAATTCCTACATGATCCATGAACACTGGTGGCACTGGAGTAGAAAGACATGCCAGATTAATCCTTACAAAGGGGAAAGCTAACACTGAATTTTCTTTTGAGTTTAGCCTGCTTGATGATCAGCCAGCCCATGGGCACCAGCCAGCCATCAGCAGGCACACATGCTTTGTGCTAGTGTAACATGCTGCCTCTTGCCTGTTCTACTGTGGCCAGAGGATGAAAATACGAGTATTTTGAGGGAGATCTGAATTTGGGAGGGGGAAGCTGAAGAAATGGACTGTGAGAAGCTGAAGGGTTAAAAATGTGGGGAAGGTAAGGGGCAGTGAAGCCTGGGAGTGTATAACACAAATCCAAGCCAAGCTGCATGTGCTGTGCTGCTCACAAAGCACTTTGCCTGTCCCCATGATTTTATTTTGGTGCAGTATGGTTCTGGGCATATATAGCAGATTTTTGTGTTCCAGGGTTGTCAGCTGTCGGCACTGAATCCTAACCAATCTCTTCCATCTGCACTGAGATCACAAAGAGAACAAGTAGTTACAAATAAATGGAATTTTCACGTCTTTTTATGTATTTGCTTTACTGCCAGCATTATGTTATATTAGGCTGCTCTGTAGATGTAGCTTTTTAAATTTAAGAAGCACTGAAGAAGTCCCAGGCTCAGCTGCAGAGGGGTTTGTCCCAAGGGAACACTTACGCGGAGGTGATGTCTGCATCCCCACACACAGAGACTTTAAAGCTCACTGGTGCTTAATGAATGAAACTGTGTAAGGTATAAATTGAATAAGTCAGATGTACAAACACAGGAGTGTGTGTTGCGGTGTTTCTGTGTGGGAAAAGGAGGAAGGATGGCAGAGTGGAGGGAGAAAAGAAAGTGGTTTTGAAGTGTGGCACACTGTTTGATATCAAATCAGCTGCATGGCTGACACAAGGGAAATAGGAACAAATTAGATATGACACCTTTGGGGAGGATTAATTCCTGGAGAAAAAAAAAAAAAGAAAAAAAAAAAACAGAAAGGATTTACCAGATGAGAATGGAGACCCCTGTCACCTCCCCCCCCAATTCAGAGTGTATCCCAGGAGGGACATGTGTGTGCAGGCAAGGGCTCAGATCTCTCAGGAATATCTCCAGCACCATGACCTGTGATCGTGTAATCCTGATGGAAATGCTGTGACATTTCCCGAACCCAACCATTCAGGCCCTCAGGCAAGCTTAGGGAAAGCCATCTATGTGCACTCTATACATTTCTAGCTCCTCACCAATTATACTACAGAGCACTTGTTACTTTGGGGAGGATTAATTCCGGGAAAAAAAAAAAAAAAGAAAAAAAAAAGACTTACAGATAATATATTTGCAGGCAAACCCTGCGAAGGTATAAAAAAGCTGTGAGATTTTGCATAGCAGAAATGCTAATGAGAGCAAGCAAAGCAGCAGCTCTCATGGACCAGGACTTGGAGCCATAGACAGGGTTGAAGAGAGGCATGACTCCCTCCCTGGCCCCACCACCAGCCCATATGGGTGTTTTCCACCATTTGAAGTGCTTTCCTCCTTCCCCCAGTATACTTAACCCCCTCCACTGGTAGGGAGAAGTGCTCCTGCACACCTCCCGACCTGAGAACTGGCATAGCATTTTTAGCCCAGGGGTGCCATGATGCCTCTTGAGGGTTTGCTCACTTCAGGCATCCCTCACAAGCTTGGCCACAATCAGCTGCATTTTCTGTCTCTGTCAGGAGGCAGAAATGAGAGGTGGGGCAGGCTGGGGCTGAACTACAGGGTGGGCCTTAACCCTGAAGGAGCAAAACGGAATAGTGGGGAGAGTAAAAGAAGCCCAGCACCATGATGAGAGCTGGGATGAGGAGTATGGAACACAAACAAAAGCCAAGCACAGGAGGTGTCTCTCTGAAATGAGTAGTTGCCCCACTGGCACTGCTCTTCCTCCCACCTCCTCCTCTTCCTCTGTCCCCTACTCTGCGAGTCAGGAGTGCTGCTGGAAACCGTGGGGACAATGCGCTGGGCATCACAGGGGAAAGGGAAAACGCTGGCTCTGTGAACGCGGACAATCCAACACGGTAATAAAGCTGTTAGAAAGAGGAATCAGAGAGCTTTAGGCTTGGTCGTGATGGAAAGATTCACCAAGCTCAGGACGATAGGAAGGGCTGTTCCCTGCTGCTAGTTCTTTTCAGAGGTTGCCAATAGGTTTACATCCTAGTGATAATGCCTACTTTCTTATGTTTTGCCCTTCTCCATTGCTCCCCATCATTTTCCTCTACTCCCTCCTGTCTGCCCCTGCCTCTGGCTATTGCTATTAGGGGCAAGGATATAGGGGCATGTCCTGGCTGTGTATGTTGTGTCTTCCTCATACAGCAGCCTGATTTTTGTATCCCTTCTTCTGATCACACTAAACACAACCCTTGATGAAGAAGGACATGCCTTGCAGCATCTGGGTAGGAGGTGGGCAGGGCGCTGCTTAGTAAGCAAAATTTGAATTAAAAAAAAGAGCCCAACCCCTATCAGAAAAGAAGAAGCAATATGATTTTACCACCAACCATTGTGCAAAAATAGCTAAGACCACAGCATTTGCATGACGGTGAATCTGTTTGCCTGCACCTCAGAGACACACTGCATTTATCTGCTTACCATCGCTTCACATTCATCTTCTCTTGTTCATCATTGTAAATTACCTCCAAGCGTATTTCTTATCAAAGTGCTGAGCAGTTGTGAGCAGGCTGTGCTCTAGAGGGGATGATTACAGTGCTCAGCCCACCTGCTGCCAGGAGCCAAGCAATAAACCCAGATTACTTCAGCCTCAGGTTTTCATTCCTTTTCAACAACAGCTTGGCCCTCCTCTTGCCTCTGTGCTGGGAACACCAGGAGATCCTGCCCCATCTCACTGGAAAATATCACTGAGCTGCCCCTGTACCACTTTACCCGGAGCTGGTTGCAGCCGTGGCACTGCCATGAGCTCGCTGGGCTGCTTGTCCCTTGTGTGAGTGGAAGTGCCCATGTCCCCTGCACTCATAAATAAATCTGCCCTGCACGTTACCCAGCACTGGTTCTGCAGAGGTGGCACCTGCATCTCTCATTCTATTTCATTCTGTTCCATTCTATTCCACTCTATCTACTCTACTCTGTTGCATTTTCATAGATTACAGATATAGCAAGGATGGCAGGGACAAAGAAATCTCTCTGTCAGTCTGTCATGCCAGTGATGGCACCAGCATCCTCTTTGCCATCAGCACCCTTCTGCTGACTAATGCAAACCATTGCTGAACCCAGGCAAAAAGCCATGAAAAGCCCTGCCCAGATCCACTATTGCCTCCCTCAGGACCCCAGCCCCAGCAATACGGTCCCAACAGGGCTGGGTAATGCTGCACCCCTGGGTTCGGAGGGGTGATGCTCCATGCAAGTGGTGGTGGCATATCCCAAGGGGCCTCTTAGGACAGATCAAAGCTGAGCGCCTACAAGATGCCGGCGTGACATGCTGTACAAATCAGAGGTATCTCCCTCTGTTTATGTGCAGCGTGCTCCATAGTTTTGCATTTTGCAGCGCTATGAAAGCTTCAAAAGTTCCATTTAGGTTAACAAGCCCATAAAGCATAAGGTTATTAAATGTTGTTTATAGTACCCTGTCTGAGAATCTCATTCAGTTACCAGCTGGTTCAGTTTTTACCAAAAGCCAGTTTCACAAGGGTGCTAAGTTGCAGCTACATGTGTTGGGGGAGCTTGTGTCGAAAGGACAAGAAAAACAGCGGCAATGCCATCACCACACAATGGCTGAATTACTCCACGGTAGGGATGGTCAGTGTTTTCAGAGATTAATGAAATATCTTGTCTTTGCAATTGAAAAAAAATATTGCATTTAAATGTTTTTAAATTTATTATCGGGAAACTTTTTAGCATTGGTTATTTTCTGCAGACTTTAGTGGAGTTTTCCTGAGGTCTTAAAGAGCACATTTTCACATTTGCATCTTTGGTGAAAAGGTCACAGTTTAGGTCATTTCATCAGCTAGTAATCACCACAAAACCTAATAAAGTTATTGCATATGTGGAGTGATGGGTATCAGAAGCTGTGGCCGGGTGGAGATTGTCACACAGAGTGCAGATTAGGTGAGTGCAACACCACCCGCGTGGCATCGTGTGGAGTAGGCATTTGCAGAGAGCAGCTGGACAGGAACAGTTGGGGAAAAGGGCTTTAGATTGAGTTAAAGGAGATGCCTGTTGATGTGCTGGGAAAGGATCGCAAGGTTTTACCCACATGGGCCCACTGGGAAGGTGGCACTAAGAGAACATTCAGTCTCAGGGGCATTTTTTTTTTCCCAAGAAGGAGGTCTAAAGTGGGGTCTCTGGCCAGACTTTCCATGGCTGAAGCACGGGGTAAGAAAAGCACCTCTAAGAAAGTCACTGGTGAATTTTCTACACTGTTCCTAATTGCAAGAGATAAAGTAAGAGTTTAGTAATCAAGTCTGGCATGCATGTGTAGGGCACATGCCACAGAGCACCTACTATAGCAGGTGCCAGTTTGGGGACCGGGGGTTTGAAGCGTGGGGCAGGGCAGAGGGGCATCTTGTATCAACATCTGGTGTAACATGTCATTCAGGTCTGACAATGGCAGCAGCAACCTGTGTCCAGGAATCATCAGGATGATATATTTTATTTTATACCTGAACTAATTTTTACAGATAAGAAAATGTTTATTCTGTAAATCATTCTGAAGGTCATTTTCAGTTTGAAAGTATACAGCTGAAAATACTGTAAACGTGTATTTGTATCAAACCATGCCAGCAAAACAGAGGCAGTTTTGATTTTATTTTTTTCCCAAAAACATTTGGGAAAAATGCAAACCCTCTTTTCAGCTAGCCCTGACTTTTAATACAGCTCAAATATTGACGGTGACTTGATCGCAACGATTAGGGAAGTGACTTGGCAGATCTGAAGGCTTAAGGCATTCACACCATGAAAAGTGTGACTGGAAATCCATTGGACTTAGAATTTACTTGGAGAGGTTTAAGGAAAGTCAGCTTCTAAGGCAGTGAAAAAGCTCAAAAGATTTAGACAGTCAGTGAGATCCCTGGAAGATCAAATGTGGTTTTTTTTCTGAGACTCCTTGGGATGGAACTCTTTGGAGAATAAGAAATTTCCTGGAACTCTTTGTTTCAGCCAGGTTAAATACATTAAAATATTACAAACATGCTCCAAAGGGAAAGCGTGCATAAACCAGGCTATCAGAAAGCACTAGCAGTATATTCTACCTCACATGTTATGGATGTGAGACAACACCAACATGGTTAAATCATTTCCTTCCTTCCTTCCTTCCTTCCTTCCTGTCTTTCTCTCTCTCTTTCTCTGTCTCTTTCTCTGCCTCTTTCTCTCTTTCTCTCTTCTTTTTCTCCTTTTTCTCTCTCTTTCTCTTTCTTTCTCTCTCTCTCTTTTTCTTTCTGCCTCTTTCTCTCTTTCTCTCTTTCTTGCTCTCTTTTTCTCTCTCTTTCTCTTTCTTTCTCTCTCTCTCTTTTTCTTTCTCTCTCTCTCTTTTTCTCTCTTTTTTTTTTAATCTTAGATTCAGTGGGACAAACTCACCCCCTCATGAAAGATCTGGCAGCTCCCTCCGAGTCCTGAACCCTGTCCAAGTGATAATTATACCTGTTTGAAATCCGGGAGCTGAGAACTAGCCTCCAGCCACTCAACAAAGGCTGCTCCAGCGCTCCTCCGAGGAAGCGGTGCCGACACTTCCCTTCTCCTTGTCTGCCTCCTGCTGAAACGCATTCGCAGAGTTTCCTGAAGCCTCTAAGGCTTTTCCAGAGATCTGGTGGAACCAGACCTGGTATCTCATGAAGTATCATCACATGCAAAGACAAAGAAACACCCCCACGGGCATAGTTAATGCAGACAAACCTTAATGGTGCTTCCCCCCCTGCAACCCCCCTCCAGTTGCAAATGTATAATTAATCTCAGTTCAAATTTACATGTTTGATCTGCCTCTTCTAGGCTTCAGATGTCTTTGAAGGAAGGGGAAGGCTCTGTGATTTGATCTGGGGTGCCGAGGATAGGCTTGGTGCTTTACATGGGCAGATCCCCCCGTGCCCAGCGCTGGTCAGACATGGAGGCCTCCTGGCTCACAGGCCTGGGGTGGGAGGGCAAGGGCTGGGGTGCGTCCCAAACAGGGCCACACAAGGCCCTTCATTTCTCCCCACCATTTTCTCCAGGGCTTCTTGGAGCAGCGAGGGGACCTTGGGGCCAGCAGTGGAAACCTTCCGCTGACAAGGGGAGCTAATCCTCCCACAAACAGACCCTGCCAGTCCCCACTCCTGCAGCGCAAAAGAAAAGAAAGGCAGAGAGATGAAAAACGTATCCACTTCAAACAGGGAAATTTCCATTTGAAGTGCCGTCTTCGAGTCAAATCCTCCCCAGCAGCAGCACTTTTTTTCCCCCTCAGTAGTGTGTATCAATTTCTTCTGACAACAGTTTCATGGCTTCGGGATAAACAAGCCCAACTCCATTGGTATTATATTTTACAACTACAGACAGACCACGGAGATTAAAATTCTTCGGATGAGTCACCAAAGTCGGGGAGGGGGGAGGCGGGTCCGCCTGGCCCTGTGAACGCAAAACAAACTGAATCCAGCCTTTCATCCCCGGGGGTGCCATGGAGGCCAGGCCTTCCCGGGTGGACACAGGCGAGGAGGGCAGAGCTGAGGGGACACCGGCACCAGAGTCCCTGCGTGCTGTGGAGATGGAGGAGGTGGCTTGTTGCCCTGCCACGGGGGCTGGCTTGGGGCTGGGGAGGCCTTGGGGCTCTTCTCACTCCTCAGGGCACAGTAATAATTTCCCATTTCCCCGGCAAACACAAGTCACTGAAGAAGAAAATCATATCCGGCTGATCCACAAGGCTTTTGTTTTTGTTTTACTTTCCCGCTGGAAGCAAAGGCCTCCCTTAAACGTTTTCTTCCCCAAAGTGCAGTGTTTTAATTTGATCCCTGGAGTTTCTTAAGTCCTTCATGAAGCAAAGCAGCACGAAACCCCATGTGCTGACACGTGCTGCTGAAATGTTTCCTGCTGAAAACATCAGCCAAACACTGTCCCTTTCCCTGGTCCACCCTCCTTTCCCACCTTCCCTGACAAATTTGGTGTGAAGTCCAGCTATGTTTTATCAAACAGGCTTTATCAGCAAAAAGAAAATCTGCTGGAGGAAAATCACCCCACGGCACCCCAACTTGCCTGGGAAACTGACGTCACTGTGAGGGTAACCAGAGGGAGCTGGTTTAGGCCACTGGTGGCAACCTTTTTGCCTCAGGCTGCCTTGTGCACAGCTTTAATCCCTTTGTGCAGAGGGAGCTGGAACCAGCCAGAAGCTGCCACCGGAGTATTTTCTCTTACAGTGCCTGTTTTTTTCTTGCATCAGATTATGGTTTTACACCACAGCATCCAACCCAGCCACCACTCCTCCTCACTAGACATTACCCTTGCAGGTCAGGGAGGCAGGAATAGTCCTGGCCTAACACTGTGACAGTCAGAAGTCCTCCAAGAGCCTTTGCTGGCTGTCTGCACAACTGAAGATGTCCAAAAACTTTGTTAACTTGTTCACACCCAGGACCATTTGAGTACAGATAAAGCAGGACTCAATCCTCCAGGACTTGCCCAGCCCCTTTTCCTGAATCTCCCGCTGTCTCTGCTGAGACAGGCTTGTAGAAGTATGATGGGAAGATCCCTAGACTTCCCTGCCTCTACAGCGGGCATCAATATTAGGGCTAACTCATTTATCAGCTCCCATTTCTTCCTCACTGATCTCCTTGCCTCATGGGTGGCTTTTTGAGCAGCAGCATAGCCTAAATGCTCAGCAGGGCACTCGAGTGACAGTGACTTTCCTCAGCAAATTGGTCAGATCCTGGGCACTGCATGGGGCATGCCACAGGTTGCAGGGGGCAATTCTGGTGTCCCAGGCTGCCCTCCCTGCACTTCTTGTCCACGTCTCACCTCTCTGCTAGCTTCAGCTTGCTCTCATACTGTCCTGTCCTCTTGCAGAGAAGCCAAGGCTGCACCTGGACAGAGACACTCAGTGGAGTTTTGCATGCCAAGAACAAGAGGTTGTGTCTTCATCCTCTGTTGTGATGGAGATGGTGAGATCCAAACATCCCTTTGGGCAACCTGACACTCCCAGCTTCTGTCTCTTAGCACAAGAACATGTGCAGATGGCAAAAGTGAGGTGGCATGTTTAGCATTTCACACAAGTCTAGGTCCTGTATCCTCAGAGCACAGTGGAATTCAGGCACCTCACTGGCATTGAACTCAAGGTGATGATCTGGCTCAGAGGCTCTGCTTTGTAGCCAGAGGACTACAAAAAAAACTTTTCTAAGTTTTGCAGTGACTACTTGAAACTCTGAACAGCTTCAAGCTCTTCTGTTTTCATTTTAGATCGTGACAGGAATGAATCCATCCCTCCAACAGTGCCAGAAGCCGCAGGAGAAGTCAGACACGCAGGGCCTGCAGGGCTGGTGCTGAGCTCAGGACAGCTAAGACCAGGCTCTGCAGAGGTACCACCATGCTCAGCAGCGCTCGCAGGTGCAGAAGGAAACGGTCCCTGAATCAGAGCTTGGCATTTAAACAGGAAAAAACAATAAAAAGTGAGAGTAAAGGAAGTGATTTTTATCCCCATTTGCAGATAGGCCATCAAGACAGAGAGATGAAATGAATTTTTACAGGTTGCACAAGTCAGTGGTGGATCAGAGTGCTGAAAGCTGCTTTCTGAAGATGCACCTGAATGCCTCAGCCTTACACCAAACTTTTCTCTCCAGGAACCAGTCGGTGACAGAGGATTCACTTTCTGCCAGAGGAGCAGGGAGGAAAGGAGGCAGCAATGATGCTCTTGGCTACTATTGATAATCATCAAATAGTTTGAATTCCTGCCTGAGGAAACGAGTATTTGTCTCACAAACAAGGCTTCATGTTTCTCAATCAAGATAAAATTTCTGCCTCATCCACTGACCATTAATGGAAGAGCTCATGAGGTCTGGCAGGAAGAGCAGCCAGATTCCTGCGTGTCTCCTGAAATAACGGGATTTTTAGAAGCCTTGCCCAGGTCATCTGCAGGGATTTTTAGAAGCCTTGCCCAGGTCATCTGCAGCCCTGGGACTGAGGAGGGGAGGGATGGGGGATAGAGGAGGGACAAGCCCTCTCCAGAGCAGGGCAGAGCTCCCAGCACACCACTCGACTGTGGGCAAGGGTCTCTCTCCCTCCCTGCTTGCCCCTCTGTGGCCTGGCTGGCTGCCCTACAGGTGCTGCAGCCCTTTTCCCTGAGACACCTTCCCTGAGGGGGTTTCTGCGCTACAACGGTGCCCACCAGCTTTGCAGGCCCTCAGGGGAGGAGAGCACCCAGCGCTGTCTGCACAGCTCTGCCTGCACCTGCCCCACATCCCGGGCTGGGCAAAGAGGTTTCCATGGGTGGAGAGGTTTCCCCTCCACCCCAGGGCTCAGTGCCCCCACCATGGAGGGGCTTTGGCCCTGCAGACATGCAGCATCTTATGTCAGGAGGGAGACAGACAAAGTCCTTTCTGGGCCAGACTCAAAGTACACAGATAGATACTCAAAATACTCAAAATGGAGAAGAAAATACTCAAAAAAATCCAAATGGAGAAGAAAGTGCTTCTCACAGTCCTTTTTGTATCTGCCTGACAAAAAGAAAAAACCTCCTATGAGAGGTGAATGGAGAAAATCCCTTTAACAACAACTACAGCATAAATACCCTCCAGGAAAAAAATAATTTACAGTGATACTTTTTCTTCCTCATCCAAGAAGTGGTTAAGGATTTGGCAGGGGAACAGTAGAGGAACTGATCGGCCTACCTATGATTTTAAAACTTGATAACTTGTCTGTGAATGTCACAAATTTATAGCCCAACAATAATAAGCATTAGTCAAAAATAAAACAACCAGCTTGCTTTTTTAATTTTATTTTTTTTTTTTTAAGATTAAAAGCACAAACAGGTTACAATTTTTAAAAAGCCAGGAGCTGGGTAACCAGGTGATTTATTGACAAGGCATTCCTCCAGCTGGGAAACCCACCTTTTCCTTCTACCTGCAACTGCAAAAAGGGTCATAAAAAGTTATGGAATTTTATTATTTTTGGCAGTACATCTTGGAGCCTGCCATCTGAGGACTGAAACAGAAACGAGGTGTGGTGTTTGTACCCAGAGACCCAACTGCTGTAACCTGAAGGGTTCCTGGATGGTTGACACAGAGGGATGCTGCTGCCCACAGGACTCAGGGAGGTTTTGTCTTCCCTCTGCCCTCGGGGGAGAAGAGCAACAATTTGGGGTAGAAGCACACTGGGGTGCTTGCATTGACATAGAAAGCTTTACTCAATCCCTCGTAGGGTGCAGGCTAGGCAGGGCTCAGAGATCCAGATCCTCCTTCTTTATTCCAAGTACTGCACATGATTGCTTTTCACCTCCCTCCCTTCCCCCTTAAATTTTGTCATAAAACCCTAATGTCTTGTCCTCGAGTGTGTATGTTCACAATGCCCGCCAGACTGCTGTTCTCCCTGGGCGGCTCTTCCCTACAAGGGTTCAGGTTTGGTAATCTCATACTGCTTAATTGACTCAGGTAATAAGCTGCTGCTCTAACGCATCAGGGCTGGGACCTTATCGCACACACACCCGACCCACATCTTCCCCTGTGGGACTTTCATCCCTCCCTCCCCTTGGGCGTCAGCAGGGGCCCCCTCCCCATTTATTTCTTCTTCCCCTCCTGACACACAGCAGGGAAACAGGTTCCCCAGGTTTGCGATTCACAGGGAAGAGCAGAAAGCCCAATCTACCCAACCTCCCACCCCAAGCTGGCTTGCTGGGGCTGAGAGGGGAGAAAGGAAGAGCATGGCTCTGCGACAAGACGCACAGCTTGCACAGGGGAAGAAAAAAGGGTCGGTGCCTCAGTTTCCCCAGGCACCACGGGAGGAGAGAGAGGAGGAAAACGCTTCCCCCCTTCCAACTACCTCCGGGGCAAAGCTGAGCCCAAGTGGGAAGCAGGATGCAGGCTGTAGCTCAGCTGGGGTGAGGGGTTGGGGAGAAGAGTAGTCCTTTTAGGAACAGGCTCCATCACAAGGCTGACTCAAACACAGAATCACAGAATCTTCTAGGTTGGAAGGGCCCTTAAAGATCATCTCGTCCTTCAACCTAATTTTGAGAAAACTAAACACCCACACAACAAACAAAAAGCTACACCATCACTAAACCATATCTCCCAGCACTACATCAACGCATCTTTTGAACATCTCCAGGGATAGTGCCTCATGGATGGGCAGTCCATTCCAATGTCTGATAACCCTTTTGGTGAAAAAATTTTTCCTAATATCCAGCCTGAATCTACCCTGGTGTAACGAGGCCATTTCCTCTAGTCCTGTCACCTGTGACTTGGGAGAAGAGACCGACCCCCACCTCTCTACAACCTCCTTTCAGGTAGTTGTAGAGAGCAATAAGGTCTCCCCTCAGCCTCCTCTTCTCCAGGCTGAATAACCCCAGCTGCCTCAGTGTCTAAGAGAGGGCAGCCCACCCCCTGTGTGTCTTCTGCTGAGCTAGTAAATGTTAGATTAAGTGCTGGCAGATGACTCCATTTCCCTTTTCTGGTCCTAATCTCGGCAATTTAGACTAGTGATTATTTTGGTTTTTGAACTTTATATACAACATGAACCGAAGGAGTCTCCTGGGCTTTGGGAATGAGGGTCCAGTAGGATGGGGATGTGCTCAGCGCCACCAAAAGCCAGCAGAAGCAGCAGCTCAGGCCGGGCATTGCTTGGTTGGTGCCTGGGGAGGGCGAGTTGCACATCTGCCCAGGGAGCTCAGGGGTTTTTCTGTGCCCTCTGCTCCTGCCTCCCTCCGCTCACACACTGCTCAGAACTGCCCCCAGCTGCAGGGAATGACTCCCACCCTCCTGTTACATATTGCAATTAAAAAACGAGAAAAAAAAAACCCACCAGAAACCACATAATTGCTGGTGCTTTGTGGGTGCCAGGAGGTTACCATCCTCCCCTCCCTCCCACCATGCAAGGGACCAAGCACCTGCACCGGGGTGTCACCCTGGCTGGGGAGCTGCAGAGCTCCCGCTGCCACCTCTCCAGGCAGAAAACCAGAGGGGCTGGTGATGAAAAGCCCTGGCGCTGGGACAGGGCTCAAGAGAGCAAAGCGAATGCCAGGTACAGGCAGGGCCCAGTGGTTAATTGAAGCCTTCCTTCTGCGCTCAGGGGAGCATGCTGGCACATGCCGCAGGAGGGATATTGCTGTGTCTGATCGCTTTGAAGGCTGGGGGGGCGGAGGGAGAAGAGAAGAGGCCAGTTAAGTGTGTTTATGTTTGAGAGGAACAAAGGAGAGCGGAGGAGAGGCCGGGGGGGTGCCTGCGCCAGAGATGTGTCAGAGATCACTTGTTCCTCCTGGGCCAGAACACCAGCCTGGGACCACCAGCGGAGGAGGAAGCGGTGTGCATGGAGCCGTGTTTAAAGCAGGGAGAGGAGAGATCGAGGCAGAGGAAAAAAAACCCCACAAACTCCCAAGAGGCTTAGGATGGTGATAAACACGACACAGGTTAGACACTGGGCTGCAAACCAGGCTCCCAAAGAGTGGGGTGCACAAACACACCCCCGCAGATAACATGGCAAGCGTGTACCTTGGCTGGGTCCTGGTTTCCCGTGGGGGAAGCTGAGTTTGGGAGCCCTGGAGTAGCCAAAGTTTAGGCAAGTCAAAGAGGAGGAGGCCATCAGCTGCACCCCAGCTCTGCCACCCATTACGGCAAATGAAGCACGGGTCATCCCACCAGTCTGGAACACTGATGGGAGGGACGGCCTTCCCGGGGGGTTCTCACCCACCCCAGGGGCCGAGGGCTGCCCCTTCTGCCACACACTGCACCCTGGCAACCAGCACTCCCCAGCGCTGGGGATGCATTTAGGGGGCTCTCTTTGAATGTCATCCACCACCACCAAAAACCCAGAGTGCTTTCCTGTTTGCTGTTTAACGCTATGCTAACGGTGATGGCAACAGCACCTGCAGGAGCTCCCGAGCACGTGGTGAGCAGCCGGTTCCTGGCAGGAGAGGAAGCGCTGGGCCACGCTGGCTGCAGCTGCACAGCACCCGTCCCTGCAGCAAAGCCCCCTGAGCACAGACAGGAGGAAGGCGCCATGGTAGCCACCACCAGAGACGATGCCTTCTGCTTCACCAGAGGCGGTAGCTCTGTTTTGGCAGGTCCAAGTTAAAACATCTTGTTCTCAGGCAGAGAGTAAGAAAAATGCAGCGAGCTGTGTGTTCTAACTGAAAAAGAAGCCTGCATCCAAGGGCTGGTTTTATCGCACTGGCTGAAGGCAGGCTTAATGCAGATGTCCCATGCAAGCCCCAAGGCCAGCAAAGCTCCTGCTGCTGGTCATCGTACGGGTGACCAAATCTACTGCAGTTAGGCAGGGGACAGAGGAGTGCCTGCAGTTGGACAGAGGTGAGCAACAGCTCCAGGGGTATGGGGAAGATGCAGATCTTAAAAAAAAAAACAAAAAAAAAGAAGAAAAAAAGACCCTAGCAGTCATTCACCAAAGCTTTTTCAGTCTTCTGGGGAAAGGAGGGAAGCACACCATACATTATCGGGCATTTCTGAGTTCTCGGTAACCTTCCATAGAAGCAGAGATGGTTCAATAACCACATTGTCTTTTTGGTGTGGCCAAAACGCTTCTGCAGATCCACCTATATTTCAGCAGAGGAATTTTAATACTGCGTGCCTTCCCTACCTACCGATTTTTTAAAACACAAATTTAAAAAGGCTAGTTGACAGCTCTACTTGGAGAAAAAAGACTTGAATTAGAAAACCATCCGGGTTTAAACAAAGAACGGGGAGACATCTTATATTTTTTACTCTTACTTTTTTAGGTGGTTAGGAAACCAGCACTCTCCTCTGTACAGCACAACATATAACCAAAAGTAGTAGTAGCTTTGCAACAGGAAACCAAAATTGACAGCACTTCTAGCATTCTTGAATGCTAATGCACCAAGGCTGATGATCAGAAGACTTAAGGCACACATATGAGAGCACCTCCATGGTACGCATGATTTCTGCTTGTTGTAAAAACCTGAAATTTGCCTCTTAACAGCAGTGGTAGGTAAAAGTTGAAAGGAGAACTGCGTTTGAGAAATGCTTCTCTATTTTAAAATATGAATGTTTTAAAGGTTCCCTTGCATTCCACATCAGAGAGTCTGAAATATTTATAGACAGAAACTTCTGCAGGGAACATGCACTTCTACAGAAGATTTGAGACCGACAATTTGTCTTTCAGTCACTGGAGGCTAATTCACATTTCTAAGTGAAATGATTTTTGTTTGAAATTCAGCAAGTTTGTCTCAGCTCTCAGAGATGGAAATCTGGAACAATTCCACTGGAGAAAGCAGGGGAAAACAAGAAACTGTCTCACAGCAGCGACTAGTACTACATGTATTGCCTCTGCACCTGCAGCAAATACGATATTTGAACTTAAGAAAGCAATAAGCACAAAGTGATTAAGACAGTAAAACGCTATTATGTGTCCCGAGATCAACAGGTTTCGGCTAAGATCCTAAAACTTAAAGGGATGATTCATCAAAAGGCACTGGAGTCCATCAATCACGACCTGCTCCTTTTACAGGAGTCCCCGGTGGGGCTCCACTCTCGCTTTGAGGTTTTATTTCCCTCCTGCCGCCCTCTCCTGCCTGCGTTGGGGCTTGCAGGCGAGCTCCAGCCCTCACCCGCCGAGGTGGACCCAGCAGCCCCGAGAAAGACACACTCATGCCACAACCAAATTGAAAAAATAGCACTGCATCGCCCTTCCCTGGTATCCTGCAAGATTTTCTGCCGTCTGCACATCTTTTTTTTTTTTTTTTCCCCTGCAAGATCTATGAGCTGAAATCACAAGATGTGGTGGGTTTCAAGCTCGTATTATGTATTAATAGTGGATAACAGACATTTTAGGCACAGAACAAACACAACAGAGACACACCGCAGTGTCCATCTTCCCATTTTATTTATAATTCCCCAAATGATCCAGTGGGGATGGTCAGCTTCCCCTCCAGTCTCGGTTAATGAATGGGAAAGAAACATCAGAAATCACATCACACCGGGCCTGACCCTGCAATTGGACTTCCTTAAATCAGAGCTGCAGGACTCAGGGAGAAATATTATCCAATCCAACTTGTCCACACTTAGGACTTTGCAAAATATTGGATTAGCACATCTGTAAGTTGTTCAGTCACAACTTTTACTGGGCAAACAAAACCTTTCAAAGCAACATACTCAGCCCTACTCGCGTTTCCAGAAGAGTGTGGAACACCACCTTGTACTGAGCCAAGTACACCAGGTGCTGTGTTAAATGGGAGAGGGTGGGGGAGAAGGGAGGACTGTGCCTCAAGCCTAGCTAGTCCCTCTCAACCCAAGAGGGAGACCGCTCCCAACTCCATACTTCTTACCCAATTGCCACAAAACATGCAACAATATAGACTATGTATAAAGGTATCTGCAAACAGAGCAACCTCTCCCTGCCCAGAAGCTCTGTACCCTGCCTATCAGAGTATTTCTATATGCAGAAAGAGCTCCAGGCACCCAGGTGTGGAGACAGCAGGTCTGGTTCATACACCGTCTTCGCTGATGGAGGTGGTCTTCAGCACAGCAATTAATGACAACTCAGGCAAGTCTGAAGTCCTGCCTGTGGAATCATGAGGCAAATAGGGGAGGGACCGCATATAAAAACTAAAACTTACTTAGTTCTTTGCCCTTTCTTCACAAGAAAAGAACATCATATAACAAGGAGGAGGGAGGGGGCATTAATTATGCCTAGGAGTGGTTAAAAATATGAGTATTTTCAACTGTTGTGTTTCCAGAAGAGCGATGTGGTATCTGAGCATCCTACAGAGTCCAAGAGGGGTGGGAAGATGATGGTTCTAGTCAGTTTCGTGTAAGGCCTGGAGATGTTGGTGCGTTTCTGCTGGCTTGCCAGTTCTTAGCCTTTTATAACAGCAATAGGTCTCAGTTTAATGGCTTTCTTGCTGATGCCAGCTGCGTGGCAGGTGTTAACCACATCTGTCACGTTTTTGTAAGACTCCGGTGCCTGGAGGGGGGAAGAGAGAAAAAAATTAAAAGAAAAAACTATAAACAACTTAAAGTCACAGGAAGTTAGATGTAGGCTTTTGATATCCCCTCTTCTCTTCGCAAAAATAGAATAATATGAATTGAAAGTATAGTAGGTAAACATATCGAGAATCTGGCCACCTTACATACCTAAGAAATCTTTAAGACACTTAGCTTTCCAACTAAGCTTTCACCGTATTTCAGATAAATGTGACAATATTATTACACGTTATTAATAATTATATTATTACACACTATAGATAATAATGTGTAATAGATACACTACTAGCTATTGTGGTTCAGTTTTCCCTATATTCTCAGATAATCCAGTCTACCAGCATACGAGAATGTCAAGCCTCAATATCTGGGAGGAAGTCACTCCAACTTCCTCCCTACAGATAGCCTTTAAGATTTATCTTCACTGCCCCTTAGTGACAGGAATCAGGATTGAACTTGGAGTATTCTGATCCAGTATTCTGACAAGGAAGCTGCTCTTAAATAGAGATTTTTATGCAAACAACGTGTTTGTACAACACCAACACACATAACAGCATAGTTCCAAATGATTAACACACTTCTGTGAGTGAGGTGGTGAAAAGACATTAAATCACATAAATAAAGAAGAACTGGAAGTCACAATCCAAGTTTTCTACACATGCAGAGTTCTCTTGAGCAAATACAGGAATTCATCATCAAGAGGCAGACCTCCCATACACTGCTAATAGTGTACATGACAGCTGCAGTGTAAAGTTAAGTTCAGAGCTGGGAGAACATAATTCAAGAAGAGAATCCATAAAACATAACTACTTTTGTGATGCTCACACCAAGACTTCTCAGGGGCAATAGTAATTATCCCTATCACCAGGCAGAAGAGAGAAAAACACAGGCATCTCCCCTTTCAGCAGCATTTTAGGGACAGGGAATACTTCACATTATCTCCAAAAAATCAGACAGCTGTATCGGAAATTGCACAAGCTGCACATTTAGAGTACCAGAGGATCATTTAGCACCGCAAAAAAATCAAGTCGGGAGGGTCATTCAGCCAAGGAACAAGACTCCCTTTTCAATCTCAGATAATGAAGTATTAAACTCACTTCTTCCATGACCAGTTTGGGAGAAGCAACACGGATGGCAATGCCCATGTCAGCCAGCTTGTCCAATACATCCTGAAAGTCCAAGTTACGCCGGGATTTGGCTCGAGACAGTGCACGACCCTAGAAAGCAGTTTTGTTAATTCTATTTTTTGTAGCCGTTCGGAAAAAAGGAACTCTTTCTTATTAACGAAAAACACTATTACATTAGAAGTAAACAACAAATGGCTGAGAGCACAGAACACAGTAAATCAAAATAGGAAATGAATTTAGTGATGGGTTTCCGTAAAATCATACATCTGGTACGATAGCTAGAAAAGTTCCATGTGTATAACTAGTATAGAGTAGTCTGCAAGTGTCTTTTTATCCAAACCATTTGTCAGACAGTGTTTAGGAGCTGAAGTTTTTCTGGAAGCTATTTATGTTCTTCAATCCATCCTGTCCCACACTGTAAATAACAGGGGAAGAAATAAGCCTCTAACTACTGAGGAGTTTTATGTGGGAAGTCTCAGCACCGTTAATCGTTCTTGTTAGCTCAGAGATACCAAAATCTGGTAAAAGGAGCTCTTTCTCCACATCTTCATCCTAACATTTGCCCTGTATAAAGCAGCATCCCATAAATTTTCTGTAGGAGTCGTCAAAACTACTCAGTAAGGGACAAAGAGGACTTCTAGCCTGCAGTCCTCCTGGGCTGGGATTACTGTGGTAAGGCTACTCTCTACTTCTATGACCAAGAGATGAATCACACTGGATGACCCTTGAACAACCTTGTTCTCTGGATGACAGTCCCCCTCCAATTCCTTCCTGAAATGACTTTTTGACTTACAGCACCATGGCAAGTAGTTCCGAAGGTCTCAGTCATGCCTTGCTCTGTGCCAGTAAGAACATAGCTACAGGTGCCCATAGTCCCGCCGATCAAAACAGGCTGTCCAGTCAGCTGTGGATACAAAGTATTAGTTCACAACAGAAAAAACTAAAAACCTCATTCTTAATAAAAATCTGAGAGGAGCCGTATCTCCAAAAAAAGAGGTCAGGTTCACATTCCTTCAGAGCATCCCTGCTTGCTTTAGTGCCTGGTATCAAGGATTCTGGAGAACTAACTGCACTGAAAGATGCAGACAGAGGATCAAAAGACTTGTGTCCAACAGAGAGATAAGGCAAATCACTGAAGCTTGCCCAGGATATGAAACAATTCTTTCCCTTCATAATCTTCCAACCATTGTGGGTATGGAGCAGAAGAGGGAACTCAGTGTCCCAAAGACCTAACACACAGACAAGCAGAACATTGCCATCCCACTAGGGTTCCAGGGCCGTTAACTCAAAAAATGGAACTCAGAGCATTATGATTTCTGTTAGGAACCCTAAAATTGTCTGATTTATCCAGAATTCCCTTTTGATTTTCTTCTCCCACAGCCAAACTTACTTGATAATCGACAGCAATAAGAGGATGGTGAGGAGGGAAGGCCCTGGTTGATCCCTTTCTGTGCACCAGCAGAGTCCGCTCCTTTCCATCCACTACATGTTGCTCCACTTTGGCAATGTTGTGAGACACGTCATAGATAACATGCATGTCAAGGTCATCTGGGGTTGTGTTGAAGACTTTGGCAAAGGCCTAAAAAGAGAGCAAATCAGGATGTCAAATAGAAGAAGATTACTGTGTGTAATGTGGAAGATTTATGATCTTTTTAGGAATTTAAAGGAACAAATTTGCTTGGAAAGTGTTTCTTACTGATAAGTCAGTGACCTGAACACTTGTCATGGCAGGTAAGGAGCTTCAGTCAAATTCAGCCACAATGGAATTGAATACAACAGTGCCAGGTGTGACAGAATTGGACTGCCTAGATTGTTTATCTGCCCATTGGCAGCTTTAATGCTGGAATTCAGTCCATCAACTAGACAAATTCTTGCAACTCTTACAAGATAGTTTCAGCAGCGTAAAAACAGTTTTCTTGTATACTCTTCTTCCAGGTCAAGGCATTTTCAAAAATATTGCTTAAGTGGCTTCTGCAAGTATAATCCATTGACGTTGAGAGGTTTCAGATGGATTGCCATGACTGCAGCTTTGTGCAAGTCTCTCCGGCAAACACAGTTTAAGAAGCACAAAAATGAAAGTGACATTAAATACTGCAGCTACTCTGTGTTCCATGTATCTGGGATAAAGCAGGAGATGTGTACCAAAATATTTGCATCAGAAACAACTCTGCTCCTACCTGTCTTGTTAGAAAAGTCATAGAAGAGCGGTTGACCCATGCATAGTTTCCAGCAGCTGCCATTCCCTTCAAGTAATCCTGTCCCTCTGCGGAGGCAATCCTGGCACACGCCAGCTGGCGATCGTTCACTATGATTTTGTCTCTTTTCATAGCCTTTTCCATAGCCACCAATGCATCTGGGAAATAAAGACATGAAATCCATGTGACTTCTTAATTCTGTTTCAGTTTGTGAGATCAATTTAGGTGTCTGTAATTTATATTCTAAAACTGAACTCATCTGTCCGATGGTCAAACCTACAGCTTCTTCTCATACGCAAAAGCAAACCTGAGGCAGCATATCATCAACTATTTGCAAACAGACAACCCCTGTCAAAGCAACCCCGAGTTAGACTCAGCAATTATACTGTAAAATTTGCTCTTTGGTGCTGGGGTTTACCATCAACGACAAGACCACGCTGATGAGTTTGCTTCACTTCAGGTACTTACGTCAGTCACGTCATACCTGTGGCAACCTGGTGGCCCAGGCCTCTGCTGCCGCTGTGGATCATCACGCACACCTGCCCTTTGTGGTCGATGCCCATCTTCCTGGCGGCGTATTCGTTGTAAATGTCATCCACGACCTGGATCTCAGCGTAATGATTGCCAGCTCCCAGGGTCCCCAGCTGCCAATCACAACACACCCATCAGACAGTGTCCCAGCCTCTGGGAGCACAGGGGAGAGCTATGGGAATGTGGGAAATAGGGCAAATTGCTACAGCAAGGTTTTGGTTTTAGAGAAGTTTTTCCAGGAAAAAAAAAATAAATCCCCACATAAAATGAAAGGAAACAGAACACAGCATCATCATCACCGTCCTCTTTGTTCAGATTTATACCTATTTTTATTGTTGGAACAAGACTGCAATTAAACAAAAAGACTAGGATATTGCTGCCACTTCTTGCCAACTTACTTAGGCCTAGTTGAAAGATGGGAAGAGTACAAAGTATTGAGAATTCATCTTCAATTTTTATAGGCAAGGCAGACGTACAGTCTTATACTTGGTTATAACTCCATAAGGAAGTTACAACATCCTGTTAATTAGGTACTTACAACCTTTCAGTAGATTAAAGCAAGATATTTAATTCTCGAGACCAATCTTTTTCAACTCTGTAACAGATGATCACTTATTTGAAAGGTGAATGTGAAAACTGAGGACATAAGATTATTTTGAGGTTAAAACGCTATAACCTTGCAGCACAATTCATAAAACTCAGGGAGTCATATAAAAGAAATCTTTACACATGGTAGCATTAGTATAGCCATCTCAAAAGTGTTCCACTCAGAACAATGAGATAATATGTATAGAAACAAAATCTAACTCTCAAGAGCAATTTGAAGTTATAAGCTAGTTCTGTTTATTAAGATATCCTTCCTTGCCCTGCTATTAATTTCCTCAACAAGGAGAAAAGTTGCAGAGTAAGTTGCCTGCATCTTAAAAACCAAACTACATCTGGATGGGGAAATGCCACCAAACACGAATTCCAGTACCAGCTGTTAACTGATGAAAAACTGCTGGCCCCAGGGACCTTGGGTATTGTTTCCATCCCAGTGTTGTTTCCCTCTTTTACAGCTCTGTCAAGAATTATTCAGGAATGGCCCCACCCTCTCACCTTTCCCCCTGCCCAGAAATGCCAGGCAGTGTTTCAAGACACAAAATTAGAGAACTACTGCTAATCTTTACATTTGAACCATGGGAGCACTCACAGCCACCCTGAAACATAACATTACCTGAGGCAGGCCCCTCTTCTTTGCTCTTGAGGAGACCTTGTTGGGGTCAGCCTGCAGCATTCTTCCATATTCCTCACAGTGCTCCTTGTCCTCTGCCCAGGCATAGCCTTCCCGGAGAGACCAGTCCACACCCATCTCTAGTGCTTCTTCCAAATCCCTGTAATTATCAAACACCTCCATAAGGCAGTTATCCCTGGATATACTGAAACTCCACTAAAGTTGGCCCTGAGCAACCTGATGGAACTTCGCTGTTAAACCTACCTTTAGAGTTAGGTTTCTTTCATGCAAGGAGTTGGATGAGATGACCTCAAGAGATGCCATCCAACCTAAATTATTCTGTGATTTTATGATCAGCCCTCAACTCCCCTAACAAGAAGTCCAACTTCTTAACACTTAATGAAAATTGAGCTCCACAAATATATTAACTTTAAATAGGTCATTACTTTTTCCTCTTTGCTGTGTTGGGAACATCTTATTCTCTCTCTCATCCCTTCCAAAAAAATACCTTTACATTCATGGAGGTTTTGTGTCAGAAGCAATGAGAACCTTTAAAGAACTTTTAGTTATTTCAGGGTTTTAAGTGGGGGAAGAAACAGCTGACTTTTGTGCACTGATGATTACGCTCCTGGGGAAGCACATAGGCAGAAAGAATGCAAAGAGCTTTAGAATTACTTTTTCTTTCTTAAAGTCTTCCACTGATGAATCTCTAATGAAAATAAACACCAGAGGTGTCCCCCCTAGTGATGTGCGCACAAAGTCATTCTCTTACTTGGCATTCATGGGGATGACACCTTTGGAGCCAACACCAACAGGAATGTGGTCAAACATAGCCTGGGCGAGCTGCTCCTTCACAGGCTGCACATCATTTTCATCCAAATTTGTACGCAGTAAGCGGACACCACAGTTGATGTCAAATCCGACACCACCTAAAAGTGTAGAAAAAGCCATGGAGTTAATGAAGAAAGTGTGCTGATGGTGAGCACTTGCTAAATACTCATCTTAAATCAGTGTCCCTGCTGATGGGGAGTATCTGAATGCTGTGTGTGTGATCTTACATGAATGCTGTGATCTTACACCTTCTCTCTGACACAATACTGGGGAAAAAAAAAGCAGAACTGCATTAAGCTTCATTTCAATAGATTTACATGAAGCCTCAGATTTCAAGACAGTCAAAAACATAGTCTTGCAGAGAAAACCTTGAAAACTCTTTGAAAAACCTCTTGTTTTTCAGTCTCAAGCACAGCTGTACAATTACCTACAGAGCTCTGTGTTTACAAAGTTGCTGCAGTGAGTAGGTGCAGAGGAGTGGACTCAACTATAAAATACACGGTCCACAGAAAGTAGAGAGGATGGTCCTGTTCTTCTGCCTAAGGTCAGCAGAAAAGTGACAGATCTTAGCATGGCTCCCTAATGCAAGATGTTCTTGAAAGCAAGTCCCTGAAACAAAGTCCTTTTTGAATCCAATAGGCAAGGCAGACGTACAGTCTTATACTTGGTTATAACTCCATAAGGAAGTTACAACATCCTATTAATTAGGTACTTACAACCTTTCAGTAGATTAAAGCAAGATATTTAATTCTCGAGACCAATCTTTTTCAACTCTGTAACAGATGATCACTTATTTAAAAGGTGAATGTGAAAACTGAGGACATAAGATTATTCTGAGGTTAAAACGCTATAACCTTGCAGCACAATTCATAAAACTCAGGGAGTCATATAAAAGAAATCTTTACACACGATAGCATTAGTATAGCCATCTCAAAAGTGTTCCACTCAGAACAATGAGATAATATGTATAGAAACAAAATCTAACTCTCAAGAGCAATTTGAAGTTATAAGCTAGTTCTGTTTATTAAGATATCCTTCCTTGCCCTGCTATTAATTTCCTCAACAAGGAGAAAAGTTGCAGAGTAAGTTGCCTGCATCTTATCCTGCTATTAATTTTCTCAACAAACAAGGAGGAAAGTTGCACAGTAAGTTGCCTGCATCTTAAAAACCAAACTACATCGGGATGGGGAAATGCCACCAAACACGAATTCCAGTACCAGGTGTTAACTGATGAAAAACTGCTGGCCCCAGGGACCTTGGGTTTCAAGAGCAATTCGAAGTTATAAGCTAGTTCTGTTTATTAAGATATCCTTCCTTGTCCTGCTATTAATTTTCTCAACAAACAAGGAGGAAAGTTGCACAGTAAGTTGCCTGCATCTTAAAAACCAAACTACATCGGGATGGGGAAATGCCACCAAACACGAATTCCAGTACCAGGTGTTAACTGATGAAAAACTGCTGGCCCCAGGGACCTTGGGTTTTGTTCCCAGCCCAGTGTTGTTTCCCCTCTTTTACAGCTCTGTCAAGAATTATTCAGGAATGGCCCCACCCTCTCACCTTTCCCCCTGCCCAGAAATGCCAGGCAGTGTTTCAAGAAAAGACACAAAATTAGAGAACTACTGCTAATCTTTACATTTGAACCATGGGAGCACTCACAGCCCCCCTGAAACATAACATTACCTGAGGCAGGCCCCTCTTCTTTGCTCTTGAGGAGACCTTGTTGGGGTCAGCCTGCAGCATTCTTCCATATTCCTCACAGTGCTCCTTGTCCTCTGCCCAGGCATAGCCTTCCCGGAGAGACCAGTCCACACCCATCTCTAGTGCTTCTTCCAAATCCCTGTAATTATCAAACACCTCCATAAGGCAGTTACCCCTGGATATACTGAAACTCCACTAAAGTTGGCCCTGAGCAACCTGATGGAACTTCGCTGTTAAACCTACCTTTAGAGTTAGGTTTCTTTCATGCAAGGAGTTGGATGAGATGACCTCAAGAGATGCCATCCAACCTAAATTATTCTGTGATTTTATGATCAGCCCTCAACTCCCCTAACAAGAAGTCCAACTTCTTAATACTTAATGAAAATTGAGCTCCACAAATATATTAACTTTAAATAGGTCATTACTTTTTCCTCTTTGCTGTGTTGGGAACATCTTATTCTCTCTCTCATCCCTTCCAAAAAAATACCTTTACATTCATGGAGGTTTTGTGTCAGAAGCAATGAGAACCTTTAAAGAACTTTTAGTTATTTCAGGGTTTTAAGTGGGGGAAGAAACAGCTGACTTTTGTGCACTGATGATTACGCTCCTGGGGAAGCACATAGGCAGAAAGAATGCAAAGAGCTTTAGAATTACTTTTTCTTTCTTAAAGTCTTCCACTGATGAATCTCTAATGAAAATAAACACCAGAGGTGTCCCCCCTAGTGATGTGCGCACAAAGTCATTCTCTTACTTGGCATTCATGGGGATGACACCTTTGGAGCCAACACCAACAGGAATGTGGTCAAACATAGCCTGGGCGAGCTGCTCCTTCACAGGCTGCACATCATTTTCATCCAAATTTGTACGCAGTAAGCGGACACCACAGTTGATGTCAAATCCGACACCACCTAAAAGTGTAGAAAAAGCCATGGAGTTAATGAAGAAAGTGTGCTGATGGTGAGCACTTGCTAAATACTCATCTTAAATCAGTGTCCCTGCTGATGGGGAGTATCTGAATGCTGTGTGTGTGATCTTACATGAATGCTGTGATCTTACACCTTCTCTCTGACACAATACTGGGGAAAAAAAAAGCAGAACTGCATTAAGCTTCATTTCAATAGATTTACATGAAGCCTCAGATTTCAAGACAGTCAAAAACATAGTCTTGCAGAGAAAACCTTGAAAACTCTTTGAAAAACCTCTTGTTTTTCAGTCTCAAGCACAGCTGTACAATTACCTACAGAGCTCTGTGTTTACAAAGTTGCTGCACTGAGTAGGTGCAGAGGAGTGGACTCAACTATAAAATACACGGTCCACAGAAAGTAGAGAGGATGGTCCTGTTCTTCTGCCTAAGGTCAGCAGAAAAGTGACAGATCTTAGCATGGCTCCCTAATGCAAGATGTTCTTGAAAGCAAGTCCCTGAAACAAAGTCCTTTTTGAATCCACACTGGAATAAATAATAACTACTTATAACAAGTGATAAATACTTAGAAAGAATATTAAACTCCAGTGTTTAGTGTTTTGCTTAACTCTTAGTATTTAATGAAAATAAATAATACTGCAGGGCAAGGCCTAGTGTGAAAGACCAATCATGTCACCTTTAGTAACAAAGGTTCTGGTATTAACTAGTGCCATAGAGGGGGTACCAGACCAAGAGATATTGTTTTGAGTCAACCAGGAACACTGGAACAGCAAACCTGAAACATGAGTAACAGGTACAACCATAAAAGCCCTTCCACTCCATCAGTGGAATCAAGTGTTTATTAAAAAGACGCAAATATTTTAAGGTGTAGATAATATTTATTTTAATGAAGTATAAAAACAGTCTCAAACATTTTCAAACATTGCTCAAAGACAAGTGTCAATATTTTATCAGCTCTGCCAAACCCAAGTTCAAAGTCTTATGCTCTCCCTTCCAAACGGAGGGCTTTCACACGCCCAAGCCTAAAACACAAGGGCAATTCTCTCTGTACTGTTTAGATATTGTCAGTATAACCACCTGCTCCATAAAGAATAGAGATTCTGAGTGCAAGCATTAAGCGCCTTTTAACTCCCTATAATTAATATATTTTTTGCTTTTGTTCTGCATATGAAGTACTATAAAGACATGCCATATCAAAAAGCGTTTTTATGCCTCCACAGCTATTTCTCAGGGCAGGTGAAGGTAGTCAAAAGTATCCTCACCTGGTGACACCACTGCTTCAGGATCATTCATATCAAAGGCAGCCATGTTGCCAATGGCAAACCCATAGCCAGAGTGGACATCTGGAAGGCCTATTGATCTCTGAAAGAGAATGAAGGAAGTTTTAAAGTTCTATGAAACTCTGTGCTGCGCAGCGTCACCTTGATTACGCTTTGCTTTGTGACAGTGGTTTGTCACATTTACAAAAAAATATACCAAAAAAAAAAAAATATGGACGTTCAGATGAAGATGGGAGTACACACACCGATTCAGGTTAAGTATTTAAACTCCTACAGTTACTGGAGTGACAGTCAAAGCAGTGGATCTCACTCTGAAGCAAAAACCCAGTGGCTAGTCAGCCAAGTGGCTCCCTTGGCTCCACTGACCAGACCTCAGGAAAACTTAAAAGAAGCTGAAACACCTAAATGTAGGAATTGTGATCTCAAACTGAATTCTAACCTGACTTTGTCTTGGACTCAAGAGTCCTTGCATTCAAAACTTACACAGGCAACAGCCTAGGAGTAGCGTAAAGCTCCGACAAGAGAATGAAGATGAATTCATCTTTATCAAGTTCCATTTAGGGACACTTGCTATATTTAAATACTATAAATGTAGCAAGGGAAGAGTTCAATGCTACAGGATGGAATCATACAACAGTCAGCTTTTTATCCTCTTAGCTGTGTCATCGAACACTGACCAAAGACTGCACCCTCTAGGCAGGAAAAAGTCATCCTTTTAGGATGATATCCTGATAGGATAGAAGCTGTGTCATTCTAATTTCTAAAAGAATCTTTTAATATTGGTACCAATTAAAGAGAGGAAGCATGTGCTTCTATACAACTCCACAAATTAAAGGTATTTTTAGCCTAGCAAGATTCTAGGACACCACGATTAGAACTCTACAATTTATTTAAACAACCAAAAATGCAATCCTCAAACACCCAGAAAACGGTCAGAAATCGGAACTCTTTAATGAGTGTAAAACTGTTATCATACATTAAAAATAACAGTATTTTTCAGTGGGATTGTGCACTGCTTCTGCCTGCCCTTGCCATCACCAAGAAATCTGTTGGTTTGAAGAAAACAAAAGTAGTGAAGATTTGAATACAGAGATGATCAGAACATCTCTCTTATGAACTACCAGCCAAATTTCCCATTGTGACAGGTTGCTACTATTCTACTTTACTCCTTTTTTGGTTGATTGCTCAAGTATTTTAACAGCATGATGGGCTGCCTTTTACTGCAGCCAGAAATTCACAATTCTTGCCAAGTCACTAAGACCAACAATTAAAAAAAAAAACAATTCCATTATCTGTTACTTATTTATATATGCAATATTAATGATGAAAAAAATAATTTCCACATTGTACTTAGAGGTTCTTGAAAAGTGTCCCAGCCTACTCTTTTCTTCCTGCATCATGGTATTTGATGCCTCGCTTCCAAAACTGCATAGGGTAAGAAAAAGGAGTGTTGAGTGCATGGGAAGGCTCACTACCAACACTAGAGCAGCAACAATAACACAGAGAACCATATTGCCTCCTGCTCTCTCCTCCCTTCTCCGTACCTTCCAAGTTAGCAGAGGCAACTCAAAAAACAACAGACAATAGAGTAATCAGGGAAAGGCGGCTCACGCAAACCAAAACAGCATAAAGTAATGCTAAAAAGCCTCACATCAAAAGGCAGACAATGAATTAAGTGGATAGCTCCCTTTCTGACAACTTAGTTTTACAGCCTACAACTTTGGTCCATATCCCTTCTCACATTTAGATGGCAATAACCACTGGCAAACAGGAAAAGAAAACCAGCAATTCTTCACAGGAGTTACTCACATGAACAATACCAGGTAATGCAGCCACATTCCCAATCTGTTTCATAGCAGGCAAAAAGCCACCTGCACCTGAAAAAGGGGGAAAAAACATATGTAAGTAATCTGGTAATTTACCATGGTAATCATAATGAAGCACTTTCTGAAAAGGTTGCTCAAAACACTGGCAAATCAGAACTCAGCCAACAAGCAGCATTCTCATCTGGTATAAAGCGCTCAGCATTACACATGATCTGCAGTTTTATTAAATGAACTATGATGCTGAAGTCATCCTTCTTCTGTGCAAGTACTGATGACCTATGCTAACAACAGGAATGTGTTACCACCAGCCCAGGGGCCAGACCTGGACCCAGCCGTGTGCTCCAGCCCCACGCAGAACGGACAGGCCTGGGTTACAGCTCCCACGAAAGTACAGGCTGAGAGCAGGCACTCGGGGAACGCTGCGGAACAGCCGGGCCAGGCTGTGCCCATAGGGCATGTTACAGCTGCGGGCGAGGCCCCCACGCTGCTCACCAGGCCGCAGTGGCTGCAAGGCCAGAAAACTCATCCCGCTTTGCTGCCTGCCCAGCCCCGCCAGCTGGGACACGCACCGGGCCTGCCCCCGCTACTCCCCGGTCCCTCGAGGGCTCACGGACAGCGTGGTGTGAACCCAGCGATGCCTCCGAGGCCGTGGCATGAAGACGGCCACAGTATAAAGACCGAAAGCTCACCCTTCCCCGTCCCGTATGGGAGAGCCGAGCCCCGCTCACCCCCTCCCGCCCCCGCACGCACCTCCGCCGCGACAGGCGTTGCGCAGCTCCTCGAACATCAGCTTCTCCAGGGGGTCGTTCACGTAGAAAACGCCTTCCACCTGCGGGGAGAGCTGTCAGGGAGGCCGGGCCGGGGGCTGCGGCCAGCACCGGGCCGGGCCCAGCCGCCCCACCACCCCGAGCACCCAACGGCTCCCTGTTGACCCCAGCCCCCCCCCGCCCACGCACATGCATGTTGGGCACGAAGCCCTTCTTGATCCGCCAGCAGTTCTTGTCGATCTTGTCCAGGTACTGCAGCTCATCGTTGTAGCTGCGGCTCATGGCGGCGGCTCCCCCTCAGCGCGGCCACCAGCACCCGGCTCGGCGGCAGGAACTGACGGCGGCCGCCGAGGGTCAGCTGGCGCCACCTCAGCCGCGGTGCGGACGGGGGCCGCCGAGGGTCACGCTTCCTGCGGGAGGAGCTGCCGGCGGCCAGCGCCCCGCCGCGGCGGGGAGGCCCGTAGCCGGGAGAGGCCGTGCCGCAGCCGGCCATGATGCGCCGCCATGAGGCCTGCGGGCGCTCCAGCCCGGCGGAGATGCCGGCGTGGAGCCACCCAGCTGGTCCCCGGTTCCCCATGGGGCACAGCCATCGCCCGTGGCAGCGGGTAGCACCCGGTGCCCGTGGGGAGAGGCCCTGGAGGGGAGCGCAAGGCCCAGGCCGTGCTGGGGTGAAGGAACCGGGGTTCATGCCCAGCAGCCTCCTCCCTCACACCACATGCCGCAGTGTGGGTTAGGTGAATGGACAGTGCAGTGGATTGAAAACTGGCTAACAGACAGAACCCAGAGGGTTGTGATTAGGGGCATGGAGCCCAGCTGGAAGTCTGTCACACGTGGTGTTCCCCAGGGGTCAGTGCTGGGTCCAAACCTGGATGAAGGGATGGAAAGTACCCTCAGCAAGTTTGCTGAGGCCAAGAGAAACCTAATGAAATTTAACAAGAGCAAGTGTAGGGTGCTGCACCTGGGGAGAAATAACCCCCTGCACCAGTACAGGTTGGGGGCTGACCTGCTGAGAGCAGCTCTGAGGAAAAAGACCTGGGAGTTCTTGTGGACAATAGGATGACCATGAGCCAGCAATGTGCCCTTGTGACCAAGAAGGCCAATGGCATCCTGGGGTGCATCAAGAAGAGTGTGGCCAGCAGGTCGAGGGAGGTCATCCTGCCCCTCTACTCTGCCCTGGGGATGCCCCATCTGGAGTGCTGTGTTCAGTTCTGGGCTCCCCGGTTCAACAAGGACAGGGAACTGCTGGAGAGGGTACAGCAAAGGGCCACAAAGATGATTAAGGGCCTGGAGCATCTCTCTTATGAAGAGAGGCTGAGGAACATGGGTCTTTTTAGTCTAGAGAAGAGAAGGCTGAGGGGGGATCTGATCAATGCTTATAAATACTTAAAAGGAGGGAGTCGGGAGGATGGGGCTGGTCTTTTCTCAATGGTGCCCAGTGACAGGACAAGAGGAAACGGGCACAAACTTGAGTATAAGAAGTTCCACCTAAACACGAGGAGGAACTTCTTTACTGTGAGAGTGGTAGAGCACTAGAACAGGCTGCCCAGAGAGGTGGTGGAGTCTCCTTCTCTGGAGACATTCAAAACCCGCCTGGACAAGATCCTATGCAACCTGCTCTAGGTAGACCCATTCTGGTGGGGGGGTTGGACTTGATGATCTCCAGAGGTCCCTTCCAACCCCATATGATTCTATGATTCTGGGCTGTCTCTGCAGAAGGAACAAGTGGATTTTCAGGTGCCAGTGGCTAATGCAAGCCCTCTGCCTGCCTGCCATCCCCCTTGGGGAAAGGCACTTTTGGCCTGCAGGGCATTTAGGTACCACAGCGCTGCAGGTGGATGGAGGTTGTTCAACTACAATCAGGCAAAAGCTGTATGCACCCCATCATCGATTGTGTTTCTCAGCATAAGTTAAAAAAAAAAAAAAAGCCATCTTTTTGCTGTTCAGTCTTGGCTTGAAAAGGGCTCCTGGTTGAGGAGTGAGAGGTGTGGGGATGGCCAGGGTCTGGGCAGCACACCAGGTGGATGGGGCTTTGCTGCAGGCGGGGGTTGAGGCTCACAAAAGCAGCAGAAGAGAGCAGGCTGTGGCGTGCCAGCCTTTATTTCTTCTCTGTTGGTGGTAGTTTGGGAGGCCTGAGCCAGCTTTGGCCAAGCACTGTAGGGCAGGCGTATCCCCCTGCAGAACTGTGTTCAAATTTGCATGCTAATAAAGTATTGAAAAAGAAGGGGGAGAAAGAAAGAGGGCAAGACAACTTATAAGAATGAATTAAGAAGTAAAGAATCTGTAACTATTTCAATCCAGAGAAACACTGACAAAGATATTAGAGGATTAGATTTGCAAGGCTTACACAGAAACATTCAAAGAGTTAAAGGTATCTAACTTGGCTAAGCAATGCTGAAGGGGTGACATGACAGACACAAGGATCTGATGAGTCACAGGGGGAGAGGGACTATCAAAGGCAGAAATAACGCCACTTTGTCTTTCTTCCTGAAGTGCTTCTGCATCTTTGTTAAGATTTATGTTAAAGTTTTAGTTAAGACACTGCAAAGATTTTAGTTCCGACTGTAATTGAGACAGTTCTCAGTCTGATGTGGTTCTGTAGAGGGCTCACTTCATTCTTAATGTCTCATGTTCAGAATGAAGTTAAAGATCATTGCAGTAGAAAAAGTAGCAGGTATGCCTGCCCAAGCAGCATTTTGACAGTGTACTTTTCCTTCTTTTGAGAGACTGCAGCACCTTTCTGGGAGTGTATAGACAAGACTGTATTTCAAGAGAGGCATTAATCTTAAAAAACATTTTTGCACCAGTTAACTCCAGAATAAATAATGTTAAGCATGTGTCATATGATTCTCATCCATAGTACAGCCTAACCGTTCCACCAGCTTTCTTTACCTCCCCCCTTTCCCCTTCACTCCCAGCCAGGACAACATGGCCCTTGTGTAACTTGGGCTCTTGACATTTCAGCAGAGCTGGACAGTGTTTAGCCTTCAGAGTCACATTATTGGTTTGCAGTTCATGGTAAACAAATGGTCTCTCTTCTCCTTCAGTGTTTGTAGTGGACATCAGTAGAAATCAGCATGTATCCCTGTGGGGAGAAGTACAGTCATTGAAATGATATGAATTACAAAATAAAGGTTGGTTTTTTTTCTTGTTTGGTTTTTGTTTGTTGTTTTTTTTCTCTTGTGGTTTTGTTGTTGCTGGTATTTTTTATTTTATTTCAACTCAATCCTGGTGCTAAAGGTCAGAAAATTCTTTGCAAAAAAGCCCCACCTTTCCCTGGGTGCTCTCTCTTTGCACCATCTAAGGTCACACAGCCAACACAGGAAAGTTCATCGGAGCCTTGAGGCCATTAGGCAATCATCACAAGGTGGGGTTATTTTTACCTAATTTAAGCCATTTAAGAATTAGCCATCTAATCTAAATTTACCCTTAGGGCTTTCCCCATTGTCAGAGCACACAGAGCAAGGAACCTGCAGAGAGCAGCCCATCACAATCTAATATGTTTATCTATCAAAATAGGAAGAATAGCCAATGGACTGGGACTGGAAGTGGAGAATATAAATAGGGTATAGCAATTCTCCTGTGTCCCCTCTCATTCCTGTTTCCTGATGAGAGATTAGAGAAAGTGAGGTGAGGGAATGGGCTCTTCATTCATAATTAGCCTATAAAGTCGTTGGCAACTAGTGCCACTGAAAGCAGTTTCCAAGCAATTATATTTTGCAGGGACTGCATAGCTGGCTGCTGCCTGGTATGTGGAATGCAAAGAAAGATTAAAAAAAAAAACACCCTTTGTGTTTCTTTCCTGAGTTGTGCTTGGTGCTTAATTACAAACAAGGATTCGAGACTGTCTCTGCAGGGCTGAAAATCACTGAGAAAATAAGTGGAGAAATCTAAGTGGCTTACCCATTTTCTGGGAGTTCACTTGTCAGCCCTGCCTTTGTACTGATTGATTCCGTAGCAAAATTCTGTGTGTTCAAACTAAGGGCTAGAGCGTGTTGTGAGAGGCACAGAACACGGTGTGATTTGGAGAACAACCAGAGGGCAAAGAATATTTTCCGAGAGCTCACTGACTACTTTAGCTCACTAATGGCCTCAGCCATTATCATCAGTTGTTAACAAAATGCAATCATGCTAGGTGCACAAAACTGAATTCACCTCACTCTCATATTTCAACTATTCCTGTTTAATTCAGCAAGAGTGTATGGATAGTGGTAACTCTGATTTGATTTGATTGGCCAAACTTGAATGAATTGTTAAAGGAAAACCTGTTTTCACACTCAATAGCAACTTGAAAGGCTGAGCAAGCTGTGCATTTGATCACTTCGTGGTTAGGTGTTCAATGCAGTTCTAGCTTTTCCTCTCAAAGAAAGATAAATTTGTTTCTAATAGGATTTTACCACTAATTACAGATCTCAGTTTAAACCCAGAGCGAATAACCTTTTTATGGGAGTGTCAAAGTCTTACCTGTACAAGTGTAATGTGAGGTCTCGTCAAGGTAACATTGGCCAGATTGGGAAGAGGGAATCCTTTTGACAGTTTAGCTTAAAAAAAAATAAAAAAAAAATAAAAAAAAAAGAGACAAAACACAATGATTTTGGCATGCACTGGAAAGATAATAAATACCTGCCCTTCAAAAACTGTTTGTCCAGAGATTTCTAGGTCAATTGCAACAATTAACCTCAGCAGGTAGATATGATGCTCATTTACCAATGAGGAAAAAGAATTACAGATGCTTTTCTCTTGGTGTCGTGTTGCAGCCAAACCAAGGCATTTCATGTTCAACACATTATGTACTCGGTGATTTGTCCCTAGTGACCCAGGTTATTGTTAATACAGCTCTAGCATGATTAGAATCCACCCTCATTTGTCTCCATTCATTAAGGAAGGTGAAGTTCATCCCGGTGCAGAGGGCTGGCACAAATCTACGTCTCCCTCCAGGGCCTTAAATAAAGTTTATGAGAGCTAAAAGGCCTGTGCTGGTCTAATAGAGAGGAATACAATTCATACACAGTGGCCTCAGGCAGGTGTGCATCTCCCGGATGCATCAGGGCCACCTCGAGTGAGGCGAGGGCAGGTGAATTATGAGTTTCCAAGTCCTTTTTGCAGAACAGTGCTAATGAGAGGCGATACTCGTACCCTCACAAATCCATCTCCCCCTTCCACTGCTTACTGGCTGATGGTCATTTTCCACTTAATGGGAGCTGGAAACTTAAGCAGAAACTCAGCAGAGGTTCATAGCATCACCCACTCTGCTGGAAGCTTTTTGCTTAGAAATACAGCCTTACCATTAGCTGATGGAATGACTTCAGTCTGTAAAATGTAAGACAGGATGTTCTCCAGAAGTGAGATCTGCCACAGACAAGAAAACTGAGTTAGCCATCACTTCCTGATAGTGGTAGAACTGTGGTGCCCTAATCCTGGATGGAATTAGTAGCCTCCTGTTCAATTTTCAGCTCTCATTTGGCCCAAAAGAATCGTAACCTAAAATGACCTTTGGAGCCTAAGTCTTTGGAGCAATGTAAAGGAAGTGAGATGCAAAATGCAAATGGCTTTCATCTCCCTTGGACAACATTTTCATTTAAAGCAGTCTGTTTCCTTTATTTCTGAGGTAATTTATCACCAGAACAGTCTTAATCCTTTCTCCTCAGCTCCTCAGAACTGATTGATTGTACTCAGAATTAAATGACTCTCTGTGGAGGCAGGGTTTTCCCCTGCAAGGCCACAACTGCGCTGTTTCAGGCATCTGAGACTAGTGGTTTGGCTCCAAATCCCTGCTGTAATTCTGAGCATCTGTGATGAGCACCAGCACACCACACGGCCTGTCTCTGCCTCAGCTGTGTGTGTGATTGCTCAGGCAGCGCTGCTCCCTCTGGTGCGGCCACGCTTCCCTTGAGCGCTGGGTGTTTCACCACTACGATTTGAGAGATCTCTCTGCTGCTGACAAAATGTAATACACCACTCAGGGAATCTACACAATATTTCATTTTCAGAGCACTAACTTGCCCCAAATAACATACTTTTAAGTCCGCGGCAAAGAGGTGGCTGCCAGAAGACAGGAAAAGAGCCATCCAGGAACAAAGCCAAATGATTTAGAAATACAAATAAAATTTAGCAGCTTACTCTTTAGCCTTGATAACACTGATATTCCTGGTTTGCATTTCCTATGTGCTTAAAGTAACCACTTACCTCAAAAAAGCCAACGTTGGAGTGTGCTAGGGAGAACTGGAGCCTGAGGGAAAGAAATGAAACAAGATGAGTCACTAGAAAGAATAAACGTGGGTCTTTTTAGTCTGGAGAAGAGAAGGCTGAAGGGGGATCTGATCAACACCTATAAATAATTAAGGGGTGGGTGTCAAGAGGATGGGACCAGTCTTTTTTCAGTGGTGCCCAGTGACAGGACAGGAAGAAATGGGCATAAGAACTTGAACATAAGAAGTTCCATCTAAGCACGAGGAGGCACTTTTTCACTTTGAGGGTGGCAGAGCCCTGGGACAGGCTGCCCAGAGAGGTGGTGGAGTCTCTGTCTCTGGAGACATTCAAAACCCGCCAGGACATGTTCCTGTGCAACCTGCTCTGGGGGGACCTGCGTTGGCAGGGGGGGTGGGCTAGATGATCTCCAGAGGCCCCTTCCAACCCCGTATAATTCTGTGATTCTATTCTAGTCACGTGCAGTCACTGCTGTAGGGCTCCAGGCCTCAAGAAATATCTGTAAAGAGACTTTGGAAGCATTATATTTTACACAATGCATACTGCCTTGTAGAGAGAAAGATGTGGCTTGCTTAGAGCATTGCAAAAGAGTAAGCTAGAAGGCCTGTAGCCAGCAGTGTGAGTGCGCTTCTCCCTCTGTGCTGTATTTTGGAAATCCTACTGACAATTGACTTTATCAGGGCTAAGCATCAGGGACTTGCAGGCTCTCAGATATTTTGCAAGGATTTTGGTACATCTGCATGATGCTTTGATGTGAGCCTTACAGGGGTGGGAAGAAAAATTCTGTTCATGGTATGGTACTGCTGCTGGTGGCTGTGTTGCTAATGTTTTTGTTTCCAAGTTCAAGTACTTATTTAGTACATATTCAAGTATCCAAATGTATTCAAAACATGATTTCTGAGTTTCCACAGAACCAGCATCCCAACTCTCAGCACACTGGATTTTTCTTTCCAAATCAGCTTTCTGACCAGTGGGAGTTGCAGTGCCTTAGGCGAAGAATCTCTGCTATAAGAATATCGGCGTAGAGGAACTGTAGGGGTCCAGATTTTTTACTGTGTCCCGGACTCTTTTGCACTTTTTTAGTGTCACAGGTGGGCTAGAAAGTAGTTGCATCTTGCCAGCTGGAAAGTGATGAGGGGAGTTCTCATATGATTCACAGTCATCGTAATTGCCCTGCACACTTCATTTAGCTGGCTCAGAGGGGAGAGTAGATGTCAGGTGCAGCAGAGAATTCCAATGAGACTCCTGCCCTCCAGCAATCCACAGCTGGTGGACAGTCCCCTGGGGACTGTGGTGGTTGTCCCAGAGAAGCTTCCTGACTCCTCTAAGCTTGTATTTGTACAGCCTCATAGAGAATCAGAGAATCTAATGCCAATGAACTCACCAGGGAAACACATTCATTAAATTATGGTTATCTGATCATGTGCCTAAACTGCTAATGCTGGGATTGCTAATGCTTCCAAACAGCTGGAAAACCCTTTCCATCCCAGAGTGAATTACCTGTTTAAACATAGTGAGCCCACCAATTTCTGGTCAAATATATTCAGAGCAATGCTGGTGTTGGCTGCCTGCAGAAGAAAGAAACCACGGGTTACCAGATATAAAAACGCAGGAGCCTTGCTCTGAATTAGTCACAAATACATAAAATACCATCTTCCCAGTTACTTAGGGAAGCTGTTTCATGTAGATGCAGCTTTCTCCCTAAGCCCATGGCCCGTGCAAGGCTGCACACAGTAACAGTCTGCTTGTCTGAATGGCACTCGCAGGAGTTGAAATGTGGGTAATGAGATTTCACTAATCATGGACATTTTCAGTTAAATGAACAACTTCCTAAGACACATGACATATACCTGCAAAACTGTCATTCCAGGGAACAAAACTTTGGTTAATCCGAGCTGCTATATGTTTGGACTTTTGTCCATCTATAGGAAAAGGGTCTTTGCCATAGAAATATCCTATAGGTTAAGTGGGGCCACATAAGCACCACCTGTGACTAAGGGGAATTTGCATGGTTAAGTACTAGAAACCTGGTATTATTTTTTTTTATTTTTTTGTACAGTTTTAATAGAAGGAAGGAACAAACGTATTTAACCCTGAGTTAAGTGTCACGTTGTTTATTGTACTTACTACATTCATTGTGAACAACAACTGGGTGGTTGAGTCTGGCAGAACAGCAAACACCTCCATGGAGCCCTGAATCTCTACTGTGAAGGAATCCTGCTCTAAGCTGATGACAGGTATTTCAGTAGCCATTAGCTTCAACATCACTGGGTAGGGTGTAACTGAATATTTGGCTACCTGTAAGGTTCCAAGACAACAACAACAAAAAAAAAAGAGACAGAAAAATGTTTTTCTTGTAGAACAGATCAGAATACTGCATTTTCTCAAAGCATTTTGAAGTAGTTCTTTAAGAGGAGGTTAAGGACAGCCGTTAACATGAGACTCTTTCAAGCAAGCAGGAGGTAGAAGTTTTCTGTGGTGATAAACAGTCTTGGCCACATCAGGAATGCAGTGGAAAGTTCTTTCCACTCTAGGAATACGATTTCTTCTATATCACTTTAAGAGAAATTAAATACTAGCTTGTGAACACAGTAAAGGAATAGAACATGAATGTCATGTTTAAGTCACGTAATAATAGAGCTCAGGAGTCATTCACTTTGAGATTAACCATCTCATGAGACAGGTTCCTGTCTTGGATTGTCCTCAGAGGAGCCTCAGCCTGGCCACTGTCTGAAAGGTGAGTAGGTTCACCAAGCTCACACCCACAGTCTGACACCCACACTGGGTGGTTTCCTAAGAGTTTGTAGAAGTAATGATACTTACCTCAGGGATGATACTGCCAAATATCTCTGTGCTTATATTAAAATAGCTGCAAGTCTGGAGGAAAAAACAAAAAGAGATAAAAGGAGTTTACCAGATTTGACCTTCATGGTTGGCTTTGATAAAATTCATTATTACTATCATTTTAATGATTTTTTGATTCTGTATCTTTTGTTCTCAGAAATATTCTTAAGGGACTAAGTATACTTAAAGCTGATTGCCAATAATATATACCAAAATACTTCCTGGGAAAGCAAATGCTTAATATCACTGTAGTTTGGGCTGCAATTAATAGATTTTGGGACTTACTGAACCTCCTGGAGACAGGCTAGCCAAGTCTGCTAGCTTCCAATCCACAGCTACTGTGCTTTGACATATGCTTTTCTTCCATGGCCCCTGTAGTACTATCAGTCCGTGAAGACTCCTCAGAAAACAGCCACTGAGGCTGCTAAATTCCCCAGAGTAGATCCTTTGTCTGCATCAGAAAAGTCTATGCCTCAGGTTTACAAAACCCTTCTGTTTTTGTAGCAAATTTGCAGTGTTTAGTACCTTGCTCAGTGGAACTTGGCACTCCAGCTGTGGCCTGAGGCACCTTTATAGAGTATAAATAAAAGAGCATAATATACCCTGCTATTTATGATCTACTGTCTCAGGACTTTGCAGGCCAATTAGCAGCTTTATATGGCCACATACTGACTACTGGTGGGTCAAAGGCCCATCTTGGATGACCTGAGCAACTCTGACCCCATTCCTCTGTGTCCTACTCACCTCCTCTGCAATGGTGAGGTTGAAGGCCCCTGCAGTGTAGTAAGCAAATGAGGAGCTCTGAAAGAAATGCTCAGAGAAGGCAAGGTGGAGCATGGAGTCACTTTGGTCTGGGATAGCAAAGGGAGTTGCCACACAGGGAGAGCCAGTAAAATTTCCAGCTGGATGGACTATCCCCTGAAAGGTATTGGCAGAGAAAAAAAAAATAAATTGTAATCAAAATATGACCACACCAGTCTTGGCAAAAAAAACCCCACACCAGTCTTGGCAAATTGAACTACAGGCAATTACCTTTAAGTCCAGGTCAATGAACTGTCGGAATACTGCTGGCAAACTATTTAAGGAATAGTCTACTTCGGCCAAATCATCAATCGGCATTGGGACTGTAAAGGGTGGCAGATAAGGCAAAATACCCAATATTACAAAAAGCACAGAAAGAATTTTATGTATACATAAAATTCTAAGTTAGTTCCTGAAGGAACACAAGTTGTCCCAAAGAGTAGGGAAAACACAACCAGGGACCTCCTTACCATGCATTCTGATATAAAGCTTGATGTTTCTATTGGAATCTTCTTTAAATCACCTTCTTTACTTTGTCTAATGTTTTCTCATAGTGGAAGTTTGGTCTAACTTAAAAAAAGGAAGTGGCCATACCAGTGCTTCAGGGCATAAGGAGGCATTGGGATTTCTTGTCAAGCAGTTCTGAGAGCATCCAGAGTGCCTCTAACTTGCAAATATTTTCCCAGAATGGTGGGTGCCTGATCTGCTTGCATACTTGTGCACACAGTATCTGCCCAACACTTTTGGTGTCTTTAATGCCCACACATCTAACCCAAAATCATTAAAATGAGAAGCTTTTATACAAAGGAGCTTTTTCATTTTGCCTTTGGCAAGTCTGATAAATAGGCAAGTAAAAGTTAAATTTCCAGGCAGGCTAGGAGAGCAGGCTTCAGCTTGTAAAGTGCTATTTGTGCAGGAGGGCTCAGAGCATGAGAGGGAAGGGAAAATTGCCTTAGCGTCAGTGCTGTGGCCTTTAGAGGCATTTGTGTCTTTAGTGGCATTTCTGACAACAGAAGTGCACACTGCCACATTTGCAAGTTGAAAATAGCTCCAAAGTCCTTTTCTTCTCAGAAATATAATTTTCTTGTCCAGGTACAACTCTCTATTTAACCATGGTTCTGTAAGCAAGGGAGCAGGTGGATCAGAGGGTCTGATACTATTCCTGGAGGCTTTGCTGACCAGCTGCTGTTAAGGAAGTTGCAGAATTTCACTGAACAGGAGGGAGAAGACAGAAGGAAGAGATATCACTAGTGACTCACCATTCAGTGATCGGAGGTCTTCATCTAGCAAGTGGATCCCAGATCTGATGTTGGGACATGACTGTATAAAAGCACATTCAAGTTATGTCTTGATTAGCATGGACCTGTAAGTACCTCTCACCTTGGTGCTAGCAAATATGTCTGCCTATGTGACACACATTGCAGAATTTGTTTGTCAAAACACCTAAATTAGTTTTTCTTCAACTAACTGGTTCCCCAAGGTTCCAACTTGGTCCAGTTGGTAAGCATGTCCTATGTCAGAGCTGCTTTAGGCAACAAAGTGAGAAGTTGCCAAAGGCAGCCTGATGGGGGTGACAAAACCACAGCCTTAAATTGCACAAGGAGGAGACAGATCTCACTTTGGTCTCACAGGAGAGATCCATGTGAGAGATCTGTGGGCTGAATCACAGCCATCTCAATCTCCATCTCCTCTCAGAGGCCCTGGGAAGGTTGTCATTAGAACTACACACCTCTTTGATATGATGAAGTTTAAGTATGTCATACTATCAGGTGATGTACTACAACTTCTCTATGATTTGTCTGCTGAGTATAAAAATTGCCCAAATCCCAAGATGCCTGTAGGCAGAGACTTATTCTACATGAGAAAATAACTACATTTTCTAGCCCTACTGCTGCCTTGCTTGAACCTAGCTGTGGACTAGGCAAAATCTTGGCCATGAAGTTGGCACTTTATCTGCAAGCATTTCTGGCTGACAAAATGGTGACTGTGCTGATCAGACCAGGACTATACTGTTTTTCTAATTATCTGGAAGCATTTCTGGCTGACAAAATGGTGACTGTGCTGATCAGACCAGGACTATACTGTTTTTCTAATTCTTCCTTTGCCAAGTTCACAGCACTGACATGTGAAAGTCATATTCCTTAAACCCCTCCCCTACACAATTTGAAAGACTTACGTTAGTGACCAAGCTCCTGTGAATGGGTTTCTTCAGATACTTGATAAAGAAGTTACGCAGGAAACTAGAGGAAAGGAAGAAAGCAATTTGTGGGTGAAATACTACAGTCAGTAACAGGAAATAAGATATCTCCAGAGAAAATAAATATAACGGCCTCTGAGTGTGATATTCTAGCACACAAGGGAGTTTCTGAAATGTCAGAACTATCAGAGAGCCACCATTTAAAAGGAGATAATTGCACCACTAGGCATCTCAGCAAGTAGTCTGGGTAGATTCATCTTTATTGAGATAGGCATCTCAGCAAGTAGTCTGGGTAGATTCATCTTTATGTATAAGGAAGTCTTCATGTTACCACCATCACGTATGTATAAACACAGAATAAATAAATAGTCTCTGCACTAGGAACTTCCAAAACAAGTGGAAGTTGTGTTCCGAAAACAAGCAAACAAACATAAAACCAAACCTAAAACCAGACGACAAGAGTTGCATTCAGAGAGTGAGAGGAGCACATGAGAACAATGAAATAATATTGCACAGGGTCGTAACCACAGGCACAACAGACAGCAGCCTGGTTCTGTTCAGTTTACATAGCACTGTGACTAGGGCTACTTAAAGCATAGTACCAGCGTGTAGCTTCTACCTAGACTTGAAGATTAGAGCAGTATTTGGAAAGAAGTGAGGGCTTAAGAAGCACAAAGAGTTGTTTGATCTGACCAGAACTGCTGATTTATCCTCTACTCAAGGGACCGTGTGCACAAATACAAAAACAATGGTCAAATTTGGCTGTTTTTACACTAGTCTAGGACACTGATTCTCATTTGTGGTGCCCGTAGATGCCAGAATAGCTGCCCTGTTTTGTGAAGTTGTCTTTGTGCCATTCAATGACAGTTATCTTCTCCCAGAGTGTATACAGATCTCTTCCACTTACCCACTTTTCCCATTCAACTTGATGTCAATATCACCAGAAGTTGTCCGGCAGCTGGTAAGTGATATTGATGTATGGCCTGCATTATCCAGGGGTGTTGAAAAGATTGCAGTAACAAACACCTTTGAAATATACACGGTGCTTCTTCCGCTGTCTTTGCTGCATAAAGTAAAAATAAAGAATTAACTGAGAAAACTATTTTTAATGAATGCTCAAGACTCAATTCTTAAATGGACGCTTTTTCATTCACTGAAGATGAAGCTATTTATCTGAATCGTTTTTATTTCATTGCTCATAATGAAAACAGATTCTAATATGTCTGCAAAGAATCAAGTATTCTGCACAGACTTCCAGCTAGGAGTTTTGCAAAGTGATGGATTTAGGAAAGTAGGTAATTGACTACTGTAAAGTATTTTGTTCCAGTTACCAGACCTGCAGAGGAAACTGGAATATATCAGGCGAGTCCATAGTGAAGAAGCAGGTCTGAGGCAAAGCAATCTGGACTGGTGGCTGTTCCTGGTCACTGTCACTCACCTGCTCTGCTTGCCTGTCTTGGGTACTCACTCGCCAGTGAGGGCACTGCCCCTCCTGCCCTGCCATCGCCCTCAGCTCCCCTTGCAGCCGGGTCCCCTCCCCTTGCCAGCAGCCAGCCCCCCTGTCCCTGACAGCAGAAGCCCAGAAGTACAGACCTGAGACTGCTGTAATTCAGTCAGTTTAGCAATATAGGTCATGTGGGGAAGAGGAGGGATTTCTTTCCTCTGAAACAGCCTGGGACTAGGAAGGTGCAGAGACTGCTCTAAGGATACTGCCTTCTGCTTGTCCATTTTCCTTCAGCTTCTGCTCTATATCTCTTGGAGGCATAGTACAGGTTTTCTAACAGTGTAGCTGCAGTGGGAGGGTTTATTATGCTGAACTGTCATCCACCACACTACAGTTTTTCTAAATGTGTCATTAGCTGGCAGGCTGGACAATGGCAGTGTTCAGCTACAGCATCAACCCTTTACTATTCACAGAGGAGCTTCTCAGCCATGGGCTCTTTATCAGTGCTCATGGCTGAATGGGCAGGGGCTGTCTCCCACCACCAGACATGTTGAGAAAGGCCAGTCTGTACTCCTGGGTTACTAGCCGTTAGACACCACCTTTGCCATGAAGGGGTCACAAGAAAAACTAAACTTTATATTTTTGTCTTTATATTCTCCATCAAGAAAAATCCCAAGACACATGAGGCTGTACATACAACATCCAGGTCCTTATGTTCCAGTTCATATTGACTGTTAGAGAAGCATTTCCAATCACCAGTTTTATCCCAGTCCCAGGTATGAGGGATATGGAAGCACTGGGGAATTCAACAGCAGTGACGTGTATGCTAGAGCATGAAAGAGATAAGGGGAAGAAAAAGAAAAGGAGAAGTTTATACTTCATGAGTCAGGTGAACACAAAACAAGATTCAAATTTAAAATACAAATTGCCCTTAGAGAGAATACTTACTTTGAGATATTGTATTTGGCATTACCAAGCCCATATTTCTCATAGCCACTCAAATCAGGGAAACGCTCCTTCTCCATATTCTGCTTCAGGATTTCCAGCCCAACCTCCTTGGCTACAGGAAAACAGGGATCAGTTCAGTTGCCTTTGATACTGCTTGGGAGTTTATTTATATGCTTCTGGCTTAGGAGGTGGGACGGACACAGAGTCAGAAGGAAGAGGGTGTCTCATTTGAGACCCAGCAGTCCTATTTCAGATCTCATTCCTACTCATGGCAAGAGTTAAACTTGCAAATTCAGTATCTGAAATCAAATGAACCTTGTTATGGTGTACAATGCTGTCAAGCAGCTTAATCTATCTGCTATATTATACTCTTAAACTTAACTTTTCTTTAGACCCTGTGATCAGGTCATTTCCTTCCACTGCCCTTACTTCCCAAGACGTCTGTCATACCAGGATTCAATGCAATACCAACACCAGCTCCTGGAAACATCATACATACCATATTCCAACCCCTTCTGAGTGATCCTCACTTTGAGTCCAGGGTTGGCGCTGAGTTGCCCACTGAGCAAACTTAAGAGGAGGAGAGAACAGCAGATCTTCACCATCTTCCCTCTTTTTTACAGGACCTGTTAATAAATATTTATAATAATAAATGAAGTCCGTGCTATGTCACATGGTGGATGTACTTCCTTCTCCCTCCTGGAGGGAGCTGTTCTGTCACCAGATTTCCCTCCAGAATGGATAAAGTGGAAAGCCCAGCAACTGCAGAAGAGAGGAACTCTTCTGCACAGACTGTTAAAGAAATAGAGTTCCTCAGGGTAGAAAAGGCAGCCTATTCACTGTCATAGGGAGTGGAGAAAGCACTTGGGATACCTCCTTCTGGACAAACCCTGTCGAAAGGAAAGCAGCATTGAATTTTTAGGCTGTAATTATTTTTTTTTTCTCCCCTCTAGTTAGTGAAATAAATACCTTATTTTTCCCAAAATGTATGGAACTCTCAGTGCATCCTGGTGATTCAACTGACCTTACTGGGTCTTAGCACTTTGGAAAACCTGATCCGCTCATTCAGTTATAGACATAGACACCCCCACTTTAGAAACCACTTATTAAGTTCTTAGCCACAACTATGAGAAGTCCTTTATGTTCCCTCCCAACAGTCAACAAAAGAAAATAATTTTGTGCCAGCTGACAACACTTTCATATCCCCTAGTCTGCGTGTTGATAAATGCATTAAGTTCTTTCCTTGCAAACTTTATGGTCAAATGCATGTTTATTTTTGCTTTTTTCATTCTCATTAAATCACATTTTTTGCCAGTGGAGAATGATAGCCTGGTTCTCCATTCACAGATAGGGATTTCAGTGTTCAAAGTATTTTATAAGAACAAATTAATCAAGGCAACATAAGTGCCTTTACTAATAATTTACATATTATTGCTAATGTCTTTTTTCCTTTGTTTGGGCGCAACAAAAATTGCTGAGGTTGGTTAAAGTAGGTAAGCTGAATTTATTATGTGCCAATGGTGACCAGTTACTGTATGGTTGTGGAGTCATCATTCAATTAATGGTGGAGCCCTGCACCTCCTGGTCATTCTTCACATAGAGAACCTACTCTTAAAGACACATATGCCTTCTGAAAGACACTCATCTTCTGGATGATGCCAATAAATAACTTGGCAATAACCAGAGACAATTTACTTTCTGACAATAAGTTCTGCTAATGGCAGCTTTTCTGTAATACTGTGAGTGAGACCTGCAACTCTCCTTCACAGCATAAAAAAACCAACAACATGCATGTTCCCCTCCACATTCCCCACAAAAACAGCCCCCAAACCCACGCAGAAACCCACAATAAAGAAAAGGTATGGTGGCACCACTGACCCGCTATGCAGTGAATGATCACTTGGCTCTCCCTACTTTCTCATGCACGTCACACAGCAGTCCTTGGTGGCTCTACAGGATTTACCATAGGGGTAGTGAATGAGTCAAGCAAAGTCCCATCCCAGGGGCTTCTGTGACGGGGTTTATATTGAGATGGAGCTATGCTGTATGAACCACAGGCTGCATGAAGCGTGAAAGTCAGAAGCTGTTGCTGCCAACAGGGTGTCCCAAGGAGAGTGGGAGAAGCTACCCTGATGGATAATTTTAAAACCAGACTGGACAAAATCAGGTACCAGTTTTGTTTTTTTTTTTGTTCCCCAGAGCTGGGAACAGCCCTCTGTGTCTGAGGTTCACAGCAAGAATAGCAAACAGGTCACATTATGTTGATTTTCCTTATTCCCTACTCCTACACTGTGTTATGGACAGCTGAACATACATGAGAGTGTCTTTTCTACAATTAAGTTTATGTAAAAAAATTCTTTAGTTACCACAGAGCTGTTGCAGAGCTGGGATGAAACCATCTATAAGCAGACAACTGCCTCTCCCCTAATACCTGAAAACTTATTTTGATGTTGCTGCCTCTTTCACTAGCCATTTCATCATCAGAGGTAGTAGTATCTCAAACCTCTAAAATATTATGTCATGACCACAATTTAAACAAACTGCAAAATTATGAGATAACATTCACTTAATTTTTGTGTAACAGACAGTGTCAAGTAATTCCACAGAACACTTTTGCCTTTAAGTACATCTAATATTTTCTTTTCAGGTTTAACTGATGGAAATTGAGAGGCGAAAGAAACACGCTTCACATGCGGAACAAAAGCAAACTACTAGAAGGAAATGTGTTTTTGACATAAGCATAGTTCTCATAACTTAAAAATCTCAAAATTTAACCAGATTTAGCTACATCTATCCCTTCCCAGCAAAGCCATTCTACAGCAAAGAGTAATTACAATGCATTTGTTACCGTACCTCTCCTCTGGAGCCGAAGAGAAGACCCTTGCTGTACCAGACCACAGGGCTGAGGATGCTGCAGAGAAAACCCTCTGCAGCCACGTCTTTTAAAGGAAAGAGCTGTGAGCTTGAAGAGAGCCAATTGCTGGCATCTTCAGTGGTATCACACAGGGAGTGGCCTCTCTAGTAATCATGTCCCAAACTATTTTGGGTGTCCCAGGTTAAATCTATCACTCTAATTTCATTTAGGGGCTATGCAAAGGGCAGTGTAAACTGTTGGGTGGGGGTGCTCAGGCGCCGGGGTGCTGAGCTCAGGGTGACACGCTGCCTTTGTGGCATACTGTTTTGGCACTGACTTTTCAGATGGACCTGAGAGGAGACCCCTGTGGAGACTCTATTCCAGCAGTTCCACGGGATCGATGCTCATAGCCAGGTCTGTATTGTGAAAGAAATGAATGAATGTGCCACTGCTAGGAAGAGCAGATGGAAAACAACTGTCTAGGCCCATCTTTTCTGAAATTGCTCAGGATACAGAAAACTATAAATTATATAGTATTTATATTATTGTATATATATGCACTATAGTGTGCATATATATATTGCAAATAAATAATATCAAGTCATTGCAGTCAATATTTTCCATTTCTTCTGCTTGCTTATCCAGTTAACCGGTACTTTAGTTAACCAGTACTACATGGCTTGTCAAAGAGGTGATTTAATCAATTAGCTTGCATGTATGGCAAGCAAATTCCCTCAGGCATGGAGCACTTCAATGCTTCCAGCACTTCAGAGCTGGACAATCTGAGTCACTTCATTGTGCAATCCATGAATAGAAAAAGGTAGAAACATTCGTCAGTCAACAAATACTCATGCTTGATATAGATTTAACATTCACCAAAGGGAGTCACATGCATAATAATTTAATTATTTATATCTCTGGTAACTGAGGATGAATGAAAATCACACCTCACTTACACAAAACTCTCCTGTAAATTTTTTGCACAACTTCTGCAGCTCCTTCAAAGCAAGGGAAAAGCTCCACTATTTCCAGCCATATAGATCTCCAAGATTTACAAACAACTGAATTGTCTGAAAACCTTCTCAGCTTACCCTCATCATATCCTGTTAACATTTTATGGTTCTTCTAATGGAGTACCACCCAGTTTAGATAAAACTTTCAGCAAAAGTTAACAAAGACAGACTAAGGCTTCCAGAACAGTTTCATCATTTCTTTCTACGAATATAGCAGTTAAAGCCAAATATCTGCTTGCAGACACATTCAGATAGCACATTCAAATATGCTATAAATAGTTTCTACGCCCAAGCTTTTCACCTTTCAAGGTGTTACAAGGAGCCCCTAAAAGGAATGTTTTGTTTCAGTATTCTCTGTTGAGCCACCAAGCATGTGCTTCAGTCTATATGCTCTAGGGGATATAGATTGCAATCCTTTTTACCCAATATACAAGAAACCAAATGAGCTTATCAGTATGGCAATCAGTGAACACTTATTGCTGCATCTCTGCAGACCATTTTGCATGATTCCAGTTGTCGCCTCTGGCTCTCGTTGTTCCCTTTCCCTGCCTCCCCCAGTTCTCCCCTTTCAACACACGCTCTAGTCTGTGGCACACTGAGGGATGTGCATCATTTCCACTGTTCTGTCAATGGGGAAAATATACCAGATCAAAAATGGTATACTGACCGGTGGGTAAAGTATAGGATGAAACAGGGGAACTGTTGGCATATACAGCACCCTCTTTAGTCCTAGGAGAAACAATTGCTTTGTTTGTGAGCAACAGCCAGAAGACTAGAGCTTAAGGGGCAGTGTCATGCTAAGCCCTGGCTCTGGTTTGAAAAGGCCCATTGAGCCACGGCACTCGCTGGTCAGTCCTGGAGCATGTGTCCCATGGGAAGAGAGAAGAGATAGGCACCAGAGCTTTAGCTCTTTTTTTTCTCATCTCATGAATTCTCCCTCAAATAGGCAGAAGAAAGCACCTGAAGTGTTACCAATGAGGGTCAACAAACTATTTAAAAATCTCCATTTCTTTTGACTTCCTCCTCTTCCATTCTTTTTCTAGTCGCTCTTCACGTACCACAGAATACAATGACTTGGAAGCCCTTCTGTGATTTACTGCTGTTTGGTTTCAGGATGATTTTTTTCAGTAAAAAATTGTAGCAGCCAGCTAGATAAAAAAAAAACTGATTCAGCTAAAAATCAAACACAAGCTACATTTCTGTCCCAAGCTGGAACTGAAATTTCTGTAGTGTGACAATCGCAGACTAGTTTTCCTTCCCATACACTTTTAGTATCTCCTGGTTGAATGTCTCTGATGACACTGACATAGTACAAAATAAAGTTTCCAGCTCCATTTTACAAATCTGAGAGGTACAGAATTATTTGGAGACTGATACCCCTGAAGAGCTGCAGCTACTCACAAACAAGGAAGAACTGCTGGATGATGTAAAGGCCAAGGGTAGCTTTGGCTGCAGTGAGCATGAGACTGTGCAGTTTCAGATCCTGTGGGGAGTGAGAAAGACAAAAAACAGAATTACAGCCATAGACTTCAGATGAGCAGATTTCAGGGACCTGCTTGGCAGGATCTGTGGGAAATTGCCCTGGAGAGCAGAGGCCCAGAAGAGCTGGCTAATCTTCAAGGGCAACTGCCTTAGAGCATAAGAACAGTCCATTACAATGTTCAGACTGTTGTGCAACTGTGGCAGAAGGCCAGCCTGGATGAACGTGGAGCTCCTGAGTGAACTCAAACACAGAAAGGAAGCATACAGAAGATGGAAACTGCGACCAACTACTTGGAAGGGACACAAAGTTACTGCTTGCACATGTAGGAATGAAGTCAGGAAAGCCAAAGTTCAGTTGGAGCTGAAATTAGTTTTGGAGGTGAAAGACAACAGGAAAGGTTTCTGTTACTACATCGATAGCACAAGGAAGGCTAAAGAGAATGTGGGCTTATTGCTCAGTAGGCCAGGGGACTAGTGGCAAGAGACATAGAAAAGGCAATTTTTACTAGCAAGCCTTGTCCTCTGGCCTCCCAGGTCGCTGAGCTCCTAGCTGAGTCTGTGGGAGTGAGGCAGCACCCACAGCAGAGGATGACAGAGCAACTTGGACATACTCAAAAACATGGGACCAGGCAGGATGCTGAAGGTTCTGCCTGGCTGACCCAACTGTGAAGCTGCTGTCTATCACCTTCAAAGAGTCATGGCACTTGAGAGAGGTTCCTCATGACTGGAATAATGCAGACATCACAGCTGTCTTCAAGAAGGTCAAGGAGGATGATTTAGAGAAGTCAGTCTCACCTCAGTCCCTGAGAAGGTTATGGAGCAAAATGTCTTAGAAGCCATTTCCAAAGCGCATAAAAGATAAGGTGACTGGGAGAAGCAGCATGGATTTTCCAAGGGCAGACCATTCCTGACCAACCACATAGCTTTCTGTGATGAGCTGACTGGTACTGTGGACAAAGGGAGGGCAGTGGATGTTCTATACCTTGATTTCAGCAAGGCTTTTGACACAGACTCCCTTAGTCTCATCACCAAGTTGATGACATATGGGCTGGAAAAGGTAGATAGGAAATTGGCTGGACTGCCAGAAGCTGTGATCAGAAAAGTCCTGCTGTTGATCAGTAACTAGTGGAGGTTCCACAGGAATCAGTAGCATGACCAATACTGTTTAATTCCACCTGGATGATGGGACAGGGTGTACTCTCAGCAAGTTTGTGAACATCACCAAATTGGGGGGAGTAGTCAAGGTGCTGGAGGGCAGGCCTTCTATTCAGAGAAACCTGGACAAGCTGGAGAAGTGAGAGGACAGTAACCACATAAAGTTAACAAGAGCGAGTGTGAAGTCTTGCATCTGGGAGAGAATAACTCCCCGCAGCAGTTTAGGCTGTTGGCTGTTTAGAAAGCTGCTCTGCAGAGAAGGATCTGGGAGTCCTAGTGGACAAGAAGTTTAACATAAGTCTGCATAAGTCTGCAGGTCCAAGTAAGTGATCCTTCCCCTCTATTTGACACTTGTAGTGTCCACTTTTCTTGTAGTGTGTCCAGATTGAGCTCCCCAGTACAAGAAAGATATTGACATCCTGGATCAAGTCTAGCGGGTGCCATCAAGGGAGCTGGAGAACATGACCTACAAAGAGAGTCTGAGAGATCAGGCCTATTCAGCTTGCACAAGAGAGGCTTGAAAGACCTTTTAGTCTACAAAAGGTCAAAAGATCAAAAAGTTGACAACTTTTTGACCAGAGAATATAGAGAAAATGGAGCCAGACTCTTCTTGGAAGTGTGTGGTGATAGGACAAGAGGCAATAGAACAAGTTGGAACATGGGAAATATTGATCAGCTATTAGGAAAAAAAAAATTACTCTGAAGGTAGTTAAATAGTGGAACAGGTTGCTCAGCGAGGTTGTGGAATCTCCGTCCTTGGGGGGGTTCAAGACTTGAGTAGACACTCAGCAATCTGATCTAATTAGTCCTGTTTTAGCCAGGGTCCAGACTAGATGATATGATTCTATAATTCCGTGATAATTGGTTGGATTTTATAAACCTGTTCCCACTCTTGGTGTCCAGTTACAAAGGGACAAGCGAAATTCTTATGAAGAATAAGGTCTTACTCCATACATTGTTTTGCTAACACTAATAGAGATAATTTGGATAATGCAAGAATTGGTTCCTGAAATTAATAAAATACAGTGTCTATAACTCTACTGAAAAGAACCTGTCACTCCTTATCAGGCTGCAATAAGTTTTCTAGAGCATCAGTAACAGTCAGCTACATTGACTGAACTAAAACCAAACAGATTCAGCTTGTGAAAAGTGATTAAGAGGTTTTACTAAAACATTAAAAATAATGACAAAAAGCCATGCTTCTAATGTTATAGCATCTACTCCCTACAGCCAACAGAAGGAAGACTACATTTTTCTTTTATTATTGTTTAAAAGTAAAAGGTCATTAGGAGTGACTGTCAAGGTCCTCATCTCCCCCTTCCTCATGTTCGTAGTGAACATCAGTGGAAATGACCAGATGACCCTGAGGAAAGAAGAACATGTAAAATTACTTTACATTTTGGACAGATATATTCAGGGTCAGTACTCTGGGAGGAGATCCTATGGTAAGCCTCTCAGCAGGGCAGCAGACAAGAGTGGTTTTATGCCTCCTGAACTTTAATTAACTTTAGGATAGGAATGGGCTCTGATGTAAGTTAATATCACCCTCCAAAAGGCTGAGTAACACCGTGACACTCAGGTTGCTTATCAGCCTTCCTAGAGAACGATCAGAGCAGTGAGGACTCAAGCATTCAACGCTCTTAAGCCCAGCTGGGGATAGCAGAACTGTCCTTGTGTTGTCCCCGTGCTGGCAAACCCCAAAGGGCTATGGACCCTTTATAACTTACAACTGCTAGGGGTGGGTG
>NW_015094506.1:1189147-1215164 GCF_001431845.1 Calidris pugnax
GGTGGGTGGGTCGAGTTTGGATTTTTATATTTAGTGTATAGTTAAGCTTTACTAGTAGCAACATTTAGATCTACCCAACACAGGAACACACACAAATCCACAGGCCTGAAAAAGAAGCGATATTCTTTAACAAGAAATTGCACTTCTCACCTTTTCAATTTTTATTACAGGTCCAGTCAGTGTAGTGTGGGCCAAGTTAAGAAGAGGAAATCCTTTTCCTAGTTTAGCTTTGGAAAGGACAAATATAAATACATTTTAATGTAATAATAAAATGCACTTCAGAAACATCTTTCTCAAGGAAGTCAATTTGTTTTGCAATTTCCCTCTAATCAGCTGTCCTTGCACCTCTCAAGGGACCTATTATTCATATTTGCTAAAAAGCAAAAAATGCTGTGAAAAAGTTGCATACAAACCTCTTAGAATCTCTCAGCTGTCTGACACTGGCGTCTGACTGCCTTTCCTCCTCTCCAGATATCCGCCCCACAAGATCTGGTTTCTGCAGTTTCCTACTCTGACTTACTCTCCATCTTCCTTTTATTTTGTTCTCTACCCGATCCTCGAATCTTGTTGGTCCCTCTTATTCTCACTTTCCTGGATCAGGCCCCAGCTCTATTCCTATTTGCTTTTCCAAACACCTGACTTATGCATCCCTCCCTTTCATTCTCTTTCCTTTCTCCTCATTAGTAGCTCACTTCCTTCCTCAGCAGTCTCCTCACCTCTGTTTACCTCACAGGCACCTTCTGTACTCTTCCACCTGCTTCTTTCCACCTTCACCTCTTTCTTTATCATCCCCTCACTCTCTGCATCCCACTGAGCTGATTTTCTGTTTTGTCCTGCCTGTGGCAGCAGGTGAAGCACAAAGGCAGAGGGAGGTGATAAAGTTAGAGATGCTCTCCCAAAGCCCCAGGAGGTAAGTGTGGGCCATTCTCTGGTTCTGGCTTGTCTCTGTGTCAGGACAAAACTCAAACATGTCTCACCTCTGCTGCCATGCTGCATCCAGTGAAAAGCAAACCCACACCCAGTGTTAGGAAGGGAGCCAAGACTTACTCTGTCCCAGCCCTTAATCCAGGTGACTGAGGGACCAGGACTGAAGTCCAGCACAGCGTAGACCTGTCCAGGTGTAGCCAAATGGACAGAAAACCTCCCATAACACAGTCTTTAAAGCTGGGCACTCACTTTTATGGTTTCAGCCTTGCTTTCTCACCAACAGTGCTCAGGAACTGGCCACAATCCTTACCATTGATTACTGGGATCACTGCACTCCGTAACGCGTAAGACAGAAAATTCTCCATTGGTGACATCTGCTGAGGGGAAAAACACATTTGGTGATTATTGCTGGATGCCTACGGAACTGCAGCTTCACGGGGGGCATGGAGGGTTAGAAATGGAGCAACATGCAAAAAGATCAGAACAGAGCTTGCCACAGAAAATCGTAGGTAAAAAAGATCTTTTTTGGTTTAAGTTGCAGCTGAACTATATAAAATACACATGGCAAAGAGGTGTCCATTTTTCTCACAATAAGTTAAATTAAACTTTTTTTTTCCTGTATGTTAAATATCTAGGTTGAACCTTCACTTTAGGAATGAAATCTGTTCAAACCCATTTCAGCTGCTATGACTCGGTTCTCAGAAGTGAACTGTTCTCTGAGTTGCACGAACTGCCCTCTCCTGGTGCTCTGACACTGTGATTAGTGTCCTCCTCCCTTCGCTTAAAGATGTAGCTTGGGCTGAGCTGCTGCAGAGTCGCACTCACCATTTCTCAGTCTACAGTGAACGATCTAAGAAGTGGCATGGTGTTTCTTTTATTCCCTATTTTTTACTCCTCTTTTTATCTTTTTTTTTTTTTTTAATGTTTTGTTTGACGTGATCCGAGGTAATTCCTGAAACTGAGTTTAAGCCTGACTTCGTATTCACTCCAGCTGCTACACCTAGTCAATCCAGCTGTGAATTCAGGCTGGCTGTCAGCAACAGCTAGAAGAGGTGCTGGTCCCATGCTTGCCTCTGTGCTGCTGGATACAGAAGTGAGCAGAATCAACTATGATGACTTGCTAGGTCATGCAGACCCAGGCAGACATTTCTCTTTGTTTCAATTAATGTTAGATGGTAGTAACTCCATAACATTTGGAGCCTCTGATAAAAAAAACCAAACCCAACACTCCAAGAGGTATTTCCTCTTACTGGAAAGAAAAAGAAAAGCAGCAGAAAGATAAGTGTCAGGTGATATCCCCAAGACAGAACAAGAATTGTCCAGCAACAAGTTCAGATTAATTTATTTTATCTCTGAAGGGCTTGGCTACCTTTCCTAGGCACTGAAACCATCAACTTACCTCAGAGCGGCCAAGAGTTGGGTGGAGCAGGGAGATCTGGAGCCTGAGGAAAAGAAGTAAAAGAAGAGGATTCACTAGAAAGGATGAAGGCACAAGTTATGCACACTGCTTGAAGATTCATTTATGGAATTTCATACTGATTTAATGCTGAATCATACATTTCATTTTCCCAAAGACTCTTTGATTCCCAACAGCTTTTAGTCAAAACTGGCATGACTACAAACAAGTTGTAGAATCACTTGCATCTTTCTGATACTAATCTGCTCCTACAGTTATGTGTAGTCCTGGGCTGTGACTCTAAGACTCAGGAAATCAAATTTTTCTGAATTTCCATCTTCTGCAATAGCTAAACTATACATTCCTAAAATCTTCATTATGATTTAAATAAAGTCATATCCATTCCTAACCATTATGATTTCCTAACTGTTTCCACTGTTTGTAACGCATCCTCAGATCACTGTAAATATAACAAGAGGGAAAACCAACATTCTGAAGAACAGAAGAACACATTCTTGTGTCAAAAGTTCTAAGTGAGAGGCATCATTACTTCTTAAACTTATGCTGACAGTCTGATCGCTCTAAACTGTCTCTGATCAGCCTACATCTTCTTTTCCTTTTAAAAAGTCCCAGTGACCAAAACTAAGAAAAGGCTGCTTACATTTTTCTTTAATGAAAATGTAATAGGTTGAAAAATATCATATATTCTAGAATTCTGCCCCGTCTTGGAGTATAAAGCTAATAAAAAGAAACACTGATGTGAGCTACTTGCCCGAAAGTCTGTGCTTCTACCCACTTGGTGCATTTAGGGAGAAAGCATCTGTCAACCCAGTCCAGCTCGAAGTGCGAGTAAAATTTGTTCTAAGACAGCTGAGAATACTTGTAACTGTAGGTAACCACAAAACCAGCAAGTTCTAAGCAAAATCTAAAAAGCTCTGAGCTTTGTTTCAAAATACAGACACTTTTCTAGTCTCAATTGTTTGATAGCATGGTGTCTGTGGTTGCAGTAAGTCCTATGTAGTCTCACTTTTCCCTTCCCCTCATGAGAAGCCATACAGAGGGCTAGTTGCAGTGGTCCAGTGCAGTGCTTGCACTCTGGCAGTTTTGTTTATGATACTCAGACATAGAATGGCAGCAACATTGAGAGGGTTTTGAATTAATTATTAAACTTCATTCTCCAGCATCAGCACAGACTGAAAGAGATGCCTTTAAGATAACCAATACATTGCACATTGTCACCTGGAAAGGTGTTTAACCTACAGAAAGGGAGAGTATCACTTTGCACAAGAGACTTGGTTGTTCCACAGTATTAGTATATTTCTAATTTTAATTATTACTATTTAATATTACTAAATATTACTAATTTCTGCAAGATTTAGACCAACCAGTTGGAACTGTCTTAGAGCCCTGAGAGAATGAAGGCAACTAATTTTCTTTTTCTCATGATGAAACAAGCACTGTCAGGCTGACACAATGAAGTTCTGTTGTGTCCTAATGTTGGGATAGTTAATGTTGCTTTCTGAATTTTCCTTGGTTACCTCTTCAGAAGTAATGAGATAATCAACTTCTGTTTGGTTATTGTCAAATTGGCTCTGGTACTGGCTGTCTGCAGGGAAAAAAACAAAACAGTCTTTTGTGACTGTATATACAGATAGATACTGTCTTAGATACAGGCACAAATGCAATTGCTTTTGTGATTGGAAACACAATGTCTAAACTTTTTATTTGGTCAATACATGTAGATAGGGAAATCATTGGTGAATTTGCTGCTTTCTGTCAGCAACTGAGATTGCATGAGTGAAGTGATAACATTAGCCAAATTGCCTCCTTATCATTAGGATCACTTAAGTCCTTGCATGGGTGACATAATAGGTTCACTTTCAACCTAATGAAAAGATGTCTGGGGACACTGTACTATTTTATAACAAGTTGGGAAGACTGGGCATCAGATAATCGCATTTTTATATATTACAATTTATTCTTCAATAATCACTCAACCTCCCACATGGAAAAAAGGACCTTCATAAGTAGCTCTCTGCACCTGCCTGTTAAATTCTACAATATGTGGTGCACGTTTCCTCCCTGTGAAATACAACAGAACATTATGCATATTTGTGGTAGACCAGTATATGCTATTTTATGCCAATATCTATGATTTTCGAAGGCTCTGAAAGATTACTGTGTGATTTGTTCAGCCCCAGCACTGAATGTTATCTTTTAGCTCATCTTACGTACTAGATTCCCTGTAAAGACGTAGCGGGTGGTTGAATTTGGCAGAACAGCAAACGCTTCTACAGAGCCAGTGATCTGGAGGGTGCATCTGTCTGCGTTTAAGCTGACCACAGGTGGTGATGTAGCCATCAGCTTCAGCAGCACTGGGCACGCCGTTCCCTTACTCAGAGCCACCTGGGGAATTTTGAAGAGGTAAAAAAACACTGAATGAAAAGTTAAGCTTTTCTTAAGCTACAGTTTCTGTGGCTGCATCGTAATCAGGTGCTATATACCAATCCTCTTGTTAATTAATCTATATTAAAAATACTTCAGTTTAATTGAACCAACTGAAATGACAAAATTAGCACTGCATATACTCTGAGTTTCAGAGACCATAAAACAAAGGATGAAGTTTTACAGTCACCGATATTGACCATATATAAAGAAATAATTTAAAGATTGTTCCTGAAAAAGGTAATTCAAGAGGAGGGGATTAGCACTGCGTGTTAAAGAGATGAGAGAAATGAGTGATTCCAGTAAAAAAAAAAAAAAAATTTCCCTGACAATATAAAGAATTTGTAAAAGAGGCAGCCTTCCAAAAAAGCCAATCTTTTGAAAAATAGAGAGACTTCTAGAGGACAAAATAGTTTGCAGTGCCACAGATTCCAACTTTCGTAATTTTATAGTAAATGTTGCCATATTAGGGATTTTTAAAGCATCTCATAGTATCTTAATTTCTTGCATCACATTTATAAACTTAGCTAATCACAACTATTACTTCCCATTGTGTATAATCTCTGGTAATCATAAATCGGGTATCTTTGCATAGAGAAGTCATGTTACAAATAGCAGAGATACCATTACCTTGAATAGGAAAAAAAGGAGACTGATCTCACAGATGTTTGCCACTTAGTCATTGTAACTGTTTTGGAGACTGAGAGCAAATCTAGAGGGGTAGAGAACCACTAAAGAGTAGCGTGATATAAATAGGAAAAACATAAAGTTACGATGGGATAGACTTGCACTAATCATAAATCACCTCAGTTTGCCTGTCTACTACAAACTTTTGCAAGTAAGCTAGTACACAGATATCTAATATTCATAAGAAACATTAGCTACTGCTCTTTCTTAAAGGGTCTATATAAGTAAAAGCACCTACCTCAGGAACAAAATCTTTGCATAAGCCAGTGCTTAGGTTGAAAGAAGTAGCAAGCTGTAAATAAATGAAATAAATTATATCCTTATATCAGCTTGAAAATTAGTTTTTCCTTGGGAAAAAAACCCCACAAACATATCCTGTTTATTTTAGTTTTAGATCATCCATCTTTTGATTTAGTATTTCCTTGCCCCAGAATGATTCCTAGGGAACCCACAGTGCTCTATGGGACAGAAGAGAGAAATTTCTCATGGACGTGTTTTAGGAGCACGTACCAGTGAACAAGCATTATTCTTTGAAAGAATAGACATTACATCCTGCTTCCTTCCTGCCTTCGGGACTTTCTTACATGAAATATACTGTCAGGGACAGGACTCAAAAATCTTATTTGCCCGTTTGCTGCTAACCACTGTGGTAATATTTGTCACTGCCATTTGTGTCACCAATTTTTATAAAGACCCCTTTAGCAAAACTTACTGGAAACTCTTGACTACTAATGCCAGTGTAGAAACACAATTTCTGAAACAAGTCTTGTATGTTCTTCACCCACAGCTGAAACCCTAGTCTCCTTGTGCCTGCTTCTTGCCTCATTTTGATGCTCTGTTGAGTCTGAGGGTTTGTTCTAGCTCTCACCCCAGCCAATACATTTGTTGTGGGCCTCTATGCAGCAGACTGTGACTTCAGTACACTCTTTCCTGTCTTGCCCTTTCCTTTCCCATGTGGAATCCATGCAGAGAGAAGTTTTTTTTTGTTCTTTCTGCCACTCCTTGCATACCAAGTTCCTATCTGTCATTCCTTGCCTAGAGCTGCCAAGAAGTTCAGACTTAGGTTTGAGGGAGACTTTGACTATTTTAAATAATGACATACAGAATGAACATCATTAATCCCTCCCACAAATGGTAGAATTGTGACCCAAATCTGTGTGAAATGGCAAACAAAATGTATTAGTCTCCTTTGCTGACTACCCATACCGCTGTTATTTTTAATTCTATTACATGCAAATTATACTCACCTCTTCAGAGATGGTGATGTTAAAGGCCCCTGCTCTGTAATAAGCCAGTGAAGCAGACTTAAGAAAATAACTGGAGACTCCCAGGTATAGCATGGAATCATCCTGGTCTGGGAGGGCAAATGGAGCTGGCACAAAGGGAGGGTCTGTGTGATTTCCTACCGGATAGACTGTGCCCTGCAAAGAGTCATTATCAACTATTTCTAGTTGTAAACATTAGTATCTGTCAGAATGCATTAGCAGTGGTTGAAAAGAAAGAATTCTTCCTAACATGAAGAAAAGCTTGACATTAAAGAAAACCTGAAGTAAGCAAATAAGTTTGTGATATGCCATGAAAATCAGCAAATTGGAAAAATACAGGAATTACAGAGAAAATCTGGCCTCCATCCTATCAAGGTTTGAATTTGAGCATTGAAGTGAGTATTCTGAACAGTAGCTATAAGACACAAAAAGTTTTCTGGACCGCAGTTTTCTTTCTGTTGTGGCAATGACACATTTGTTAATTTAATTCTAAGGGTGACATTTCAAGAAAATCTTTAGGTACACCCCAGAAGCACTGGAAGTCGCTTAGCACAGACACATAAATGAGGTTTTTATACCACCTAACTCTTTGCCCTGGTCCAGCTGCCAGTCCTCTAGGACCTAGTTTGGGTGCTGCACAGGTGAGGGACCTTGATTCAGTTATACTAAGAAATTAATGCCTAAAATGTGAGAAGGTATATGAGTTCAGGCCATGTGAGATAAGAAAAGTGAGAACAGACAGTAAGTAGTGTAATTACTGACACTGTAATGGTTAGTAGCCCAAAGATTCAACAGGAAAAATACTGACACAGAAAGGTATAAAACCCTAAGAAAAAAGGTGAGAGTTTGAAGAAAGCCAACCGCATCCTGGGCTGCATCAAAAGAAGCATGGCAGCAGGTCAAGGGAGGTGATTCTGCTCCTCTGCTCTGGTGAGACCCAACCTGGAGTACTGTGTCCAGCTCTGGAGCCCTCAGCACAGGAAGGACATGGACCTGTTGGTCTGAGCAACCTGATCTAGTTGAAAACCCCCCTGCTCATTGCAGGGGGGTTTGGACTAGATGACCTTTAAAGGTCCCTTCCAACCCAAACTATTCTATCATTCTATGATTCTAACTCATAATCACCAAGAATCAGCCTGTTCCAAGGAGCACTGAGGACTAGTAACTCCCTTAACTGGTTAATAACTGACTGAGTTAATTGGATACTGGATACTCATCCAGTATCCCATTGGGGTGTCAGAACGTTAAAGCTTAGCCTGTAAGTTCTAGTTAGCTATAATAGCTGATAAATAATTACCTATGACTTTTAACTGTATATCCTGTATATTATGTATATCCTGCTTGCAGAGTGGTTTTTGTGGCTGGTAAAAGTTCCTCTCCCTCCCAAGAGGGAGAGTTTCAGCCGTAGCTCTAGCACACCTTTCTTAACTGAAGTCACTTCTGAGAGCAATGGGGATGCTCTGAATTACAAGGACTGTCGAAACTGCTGGAATAGCTGGGCGTTACTGAGATATCTCTTGCCAACAAAGGTGAAAAATAGATAAGAAAGGAACTGTTGTGTGCTGCTCAAGGACTGTCTGTGAGAAGTCTTCTTTTTTGGGGTGTGACCTATATATATACATGATGCTGAGTCATCTCAAAACAAATACTTGGTATTGCAATCACATTGGTAGCCATCACTACATACCACCAGCAACAGGCGAAGACCCAGCAGCAGTGGAGGAGGTCTATATCTAAAGAACACTTTAATGCTGTTTATAAAGCACATCTGAAGGGTTTCAGCTCTGAAATAATTTAATTCTAAATAATAGCTTTGGTTAATTAACAAATGCAGTTAATCTATTAAATAAACAATCATATCCGGTTTCCAAAATAGCTCTTGCCCAAAATGTCCAAATGTCTTATTGCTTTTCTAATTAAATATTGGAGAGACAGAACAACACTGCAGTGAAAGAAAATGAATCAACACAAAAGAGAACCAGAAAAGTCTTAAAAACCACATTGATATTAAAGATAAATTACCTTCAAATCCAAGTTAATGTGTGATTTGAAGACTGCTGGAGAACTAACTAGGGAGTAGTCTATTTGTGCAAAAGCATCAATCTGGCTTAAGACTAGAATAATGATGGACAAAAACAAAACAGCCATTATTACAAAAACACATCACAAACAGTTACTGTTTAGTTAAAGGCAAAGACATTAATAGAAATAATGAATTTGAAGAATAACAGTAAGAGAAGGAAGAAGAAAATATAATAACTTTTTACAAGGGAAAAAGTGAGTCTTCCCTCTGAAAAAGTAACAGATTCCTCCTGTTTTAGGCTTTGCTTTCCTGTTGTTCTCAACTGAATACACTTAGAAATCTCTCCCATGCAGTGAAATGAGTACTTACAACAGAGTCCCCTTTTTTTTCTTATATGTTTCCCGAGAGCTAAACTTTCCTATATGATTAGTGAAACACTGGTAAATAGTATAAAATACTTTGGAAGATGACATTAGCACAGTTTTACGCATATCAGTGTTGCAGACAAGGGATGTTTGTTCACAACAATAGAGGGCACTTTATCACACAATATGATTGAAGACTTTTTCTGAAAGGTCATTGCATGCAGCTTCAGTCAGATTGTTATTTTGGATTGGACTGTAAGGTCTCTTCATATTGTATAAATAATCAGATGTTTTAAAAGAGAAATGGTGAATCCACACAGAGATTATGAAATCCTCAATATGACAGCACAGCTTGGAGTGCCCTCAAGCCTGAAGTATTTAGGTATGTGCTGCATAAGAAAATGTTCTGGATGACCATGATTTTCAGTAATATTTGCCAGTGCTTGGCACACAGCAGGTATAGGCCATTTTAGAAAAAAAAAAAAAAAAAAAAGCTACTTACTCTGCTTCCTAATAGCAGAGCAGATAATTGAAATATCCACAATGCAAAGTGAGTGGAAGTGAGTGGAAACAAACTCTCTGACCTGAATTATATGGCTTAGGTGAATTATATGAATTTGACTTGGTGAAAACTACAAATAGTCTTGGAAAAAAACCCAACAACAAAAAGAAAAAAGCTGTGGGATTGATTATAGTAGTGAAAATCTTACATTTACATGCTTTTTTGACAAATGTATCTATTGTCTTCATGTCTCTGTAAGAGTGACACAGGAATTGCTACTGGTGTGAAGAGAAACATGCCTGATGTGACACTGCCTGTAGCAACTTGTTATCTCGCTGAACTCAAGTTCAAAACAAGATGTGCTAAGTTTATGAGATCTTACAGGACCACTTCAAAACAAGTGCTAAGTTTATGAGATCTTACAGGACCACAGTGCAGTATGGGATGTTTGCTAGGTCTTTAGTGGATTACTGCTAACTCAGGTTTTCTTATATCCACAGTACCAAGAGCATAAAGGATCAGCATGAAAATATTAATCTTGAAAATCTAAGGAAACAACACAGGTCAGCTACAACAGCCTTTTAGACTACACTTGACTTTCTATGGGCACAAAAGAAATCTGAATATTGTATATAAGATGCGTGCAAGAGATTTCTAGGGTGGACTATGGAACAGGTTAAGGTACAGAACAATGAACATATTTTTCTTCCTTCACTGTTTTTTTTGTACTGTGAACACAGGAATGGTTTGGCATCTAATAAAAAAGGCTACAATTTGAGCATTATGAAGATTACTTAACAGAAATCTGTGATCAACAACTCACCCTGATGCTTTCTAAGCTGTGCATCCATCATTTGGATTTTGTATTTGATATTGAGGCATAGCTACATGAAAAGAAAGACAAATTAGTAATGTAAGGCCTGTATTTCAACTCCTTTCACTAGCAGAAACCATCTTTGCAAACTTACATTGTTATCCAATTCTGTTTGAATGGGCTTCTCAATATAACCAGACAGAAAGCTGTAGATCCAGCTGGAGGAAAGGAAACAAACACAATGAATTTTTACCATAGATAAAAATCTTCAAAGTGTAAAATCTGTCAGACTGGGACATCAATGTCATTTATATTAATGAGAAGCAATTACATACTGGTAGACTGAACAGCTGACTTTTTATTAATTTGTGAGTCTCAGACAAATGCTAGGGGTTCTCAGTCTCATAAGGGTTATTTAGAAGGCAATCTGCAAAGTTGTGAATGTTCACATTAACATCTTGACAAACAGTGCTCAATTAGCCATATTTTGTCTTTGAGTAAGACAAAAATATTCTAGAAAATCAAAATGAGAACTACAAACATTGTTTCATATTCTCTTTTGAAAGTTTTATTCTTAAATTGTAGATCAGCTTGTCTAGACCGCCTTCATATCTGCAAACCTCCATATGCAATCTTGTACTCTTTAACATGCTTAAATGGCAATTTTTTTCATAGGCAATATGTCTAGTCAGGTTATTGCTGGCACATGCACAAAGACCTGTAGATTAACCACACTTCACACACTTAGCAAAGAAGCCTGGTTTTGAAAACAGACCTTCAAAAATCTATTTTCATAGCCTTCAATAGTTAGTCATATCAGGTAACTGGATCCCTAAAAATCCAAATTTGAAAAGTGGCTCTTATGCTACAAACTACTTCCCACAGACTAATTAGAAAATGTACATACCTAGATCCTCCATTTAACTTGACTTTTACACTATTAATGCTCAGCTGGCAATTGTGTAGCAACACGGACAAGTGGCCTGTGCTGTCCCGTGACACTTCAAAGGCAACTGCAATAAACAGTCCTGAGATGGACACAGTAATTCCTCCTTGGTCTTTGCTGCTCGAACAGGAAAAACAAACTCAGTCAAGGAAACATCTGCTTTAAGTGAACAATTTAAGAAGCTACCTGTAAATCAAGTTTGAAAGAACTTCTTGCTTCTATCATCTAGAATGATGAATGAGTTTTCCAGGGATTAAAGTAGATTAGGAACATGCATGGTATTCAAAAACAGATTATATACATGAGTTTCCAGGACATTAATTTTCCAGTGTTGTGCAGGATTTGACAAGTTTGCAAAAATGTCACAATTTCACAGCAACACAAGACATTCCAGTCCTTCATGACTGATCATGCTGAAGGCCTCTGGGACTGCAGGAGCAGAAGCCAGTTAGCTCACAAATATACAACCCAGTGGTTCTCAAATTTGCAATTGTTCCACTTTCTTCTTTGCTGTAAGAATTTTCAAGAAGTTTTTTAAATGTATACAGTCCTCCATTTTTTTGTCCTGCTCCAAGCTCATTACTTCTCCTATCTGTAAAAATTCCTACTAAGACTCCAACAAAAATATCCTCACACCTAAATTCCAGCAAATTTAGGTATTAGGACTATGGTTAGGAGTTGTAGAAGCTGTAGACCAACCAAGCATGATAGAGAGAGCTGAATGGATGTTAGAACAGCCTGATAAAAACCTCATTTACCATAACAAAACTGGTACTGGAAGCATCACTTTTCACCCCTTCCTCCTGATTACTCTGGTTTTCTTTTCCTTTGTTCATTACTACAGTGGCTGTACCATACTATGGAGAAAGAGCCCAGCCCAATATGAATCTCAAATCATGAGTCTCTCTGCTTTCCTCCTTATTTTTCAGGCTAAGCAAAAATCCTGGGGAGAGCAGTTGTAATCCCAAAAGATTAATCTTAACCCAGCCCCAAATAATAGACTACTCCTGACCAAACCAGTGAGTAGTATTGCCAGACACAAAGTCTCTCCTACCACCACTACCATTTTAAACCTCACTGAATGCAGAACTTCATTCCCATGCTCCTTTGAAATTCTGACATAGTGTGAAACTTGCAGCCTGGTGATCCATCTTGCTGTACTATCTGGCTCACAAGTAGAGCAGTGCCTACTGCTGATACCAGTTACTCCATTTAGTAGTAACCCAAATTGTAGAGATTAGCACCTTACAATACACCAATTTGCTGATATCCCAGAAGTTTTAGCCCTCTCCCCGCTCCAAGAAAATCTAGAATATTGTATTAAAGTTCTATTGCAAAAATGGTGAGATAAAAATGTGGAAAAAATCAGTGTGCAATCTCATCTTTAAAGACAATCTCATACTGCACATGCTCATAAATCTAAGTCAGTTTTCCACAGTGACCCAAATTCTGGAGTTTCCAAAGTTCTGGATGTTTGGCATTGCAACAGTGCCCTTCCTTTAATAGGAGCACTTTGGAAGACAATATACATTGTACCAGCAAATAGAAAATTAGCTATAGAGTTAACTTCCAGCTATACTGTACAAAGGAAGTAACAAATTTTTGCCATTGCAAACTCTGTGCTCCTGAATATTCATGTAATATCATGTAATCATAGAATCATAGAATGGTTTGGGCTGGAAGGGACCTTAAAGATCCCTTCCAACCCCCCTACCATGGGCAGGGACACCTCCCACTAGACCAGGTTCCCAAAGCCCTACAAATGAACACTTCCAGGGATGTGGCATCCACAACCTCCCTGGGCAACCTGTTCCAATACACAGTCTGGACAAACTGATTATGCTAACACGTCTGACCTGATACTTCCTAAGGAGAAAACATGTGGGGTAGAATAAAAAGAAGAAAAATTAAGCATTATTTGGCATTATTTCCTTCTTAAGAAGTTTATTCAAATAGATGAGGATGTTTCCTTCTTAAGAAGTTTATTCAAATAGATTGCTGCTAAATGATACAGCATATCTGACCTGAAAAATAATAATTACCAACTAGATTCCTGAATTTCATTTGCGATTCTTCTCCCAGACCTAACTGTCCCCCGCACCTACATCCCACTGTACAATACTTACAGCAGCCACGTGTTCATTCTCCAGTCTGCACTGATTGTAGCAGAAGCACGTGCCACCGACAGACTAATGCCAGTGCCAGGAATGAAGGAAGCAGAAGTTTCTGGGAAATCTACATCATCAATTCTGAGCCTACAGAATACAGAAAGTTGGATATTAGACTGCATGTTGCAAGAGTAAGAAGGACTCGTGATCACTGAAAATCTTTCATCTATAAAAGGCAGAGTCTATGCTTTAGTAAAATAATTTCTCAAAAATGAATGACCCTTGTATATTTTAGGAAAGAAAAACACCTGTACCATTACACTTAGTAGCATCCTTGGAAAAAAAATCCTTGATATCAGGCCAGGGAAAAAGGATGCCTATCCAAACCAAAAACTTCCCCTTGGGAGAAAAACAAACTCCTTAAAGTGAAATGTGCTTGCTGGGGGAAAATAAATCTGTGCGTTAAACCCAGATGCTACATCTATAAATAAATCCAGGTTGTCTGAATGCAGGCATTTGCAGAAGAACATCAGAGTTTCTCTTTCCCCATTCTGTATACCCTCCCCTGCCTCAGCAAAGGACTCTGGAGAGGCTCCATTTTTCAAAAAATATCTCACTTGAAGATTTCCCTGCCAAAAACAAATGTCTCTGATACTCAAGGATATTGTCTCGCAAATGGGTGTGTTGAATTGAGGTGAACATTGTAAAGATATCAGCTGTGATCTTATCATGTAGTATACATTACTCATTGTTTCCTGATATCTGGCAGAGATCTCTGAAACAACTGCCTTTAATCTACTTTCCCTGGGGCAGAAGGCACCAGCTACTTTTAGTTAAAATGACCATAATTTTCCAATAACATCTTGGGCAGCACTAAGGTTGCCTTTAATAATCCTGTTTGCAGTGAGCTAAAATCAGATCATCCCCTGGGAAGATGGCCAATTTCAAGAACTATCGTTGGGAGAATGAATTGGGGTTTTGAAGATCATGTAATAATTTAGGTTGGAATGGGACCTCAGGAGATTTTCTGATTCAACCCCTGAACTCAAAGCTGGGCCAGCTCAGGAGCCCTGCCCACTCGAGTCTTGCACACCTCTGAGGATAGACATTCCCCAATCTCTGGGTAATTTGTAAGGAAAAGGAAGCAAAATGCTACTGAACAGCAGAGCAGGAGAGCTTGGCTTGTTAGTAATATTAAAAGATCAGAAAGTTTTGGTTTTCTGTTTATAACCTGTTGGAAAAGCTTTCACTGGAAAATGGGATTGGAGGCTGTAGAAGAAAAAGCTTTTGTATCACTCTCCTTATTTGGAGAAATTGCAAGAAAATCTATAAGAGTGTTTTTCTACTGGCTGCTCCTTGTACAATGATTTTCCTCAGCAGGATATAGGTGTCCAGCCCGACTCCATCAAAATGATGATTTACCATTGTAAATCCATCCAAAAAGATTCTGGAAGAGTCATCTTCCTGCCACGTCAGCTCAGATGCACCATCCTCCTGCACACATTTTCATTTTATCCCTTTGTCAGCTTTTTCTCATCAAACACAAATTAGTTTCACTGCTACACATCTTTCATAGCTGCAGACTGTTAATAACACCAATTCTGCCCTCTTTCCCACCCATTTTCCCTGCTGTAACATAGTCACGCTTACACCTGTCTTGCCCCAAACTCTGATACAAACTGACTAAACAAACTAGCCAAGGTGCTCCTTCAGAAGCTTTCTAAAGCTCATCTAAGAGGTGGCAGAAGGATGTACTTATGAAACAAATCAGTGTTTGGGCACTGGGAGCAGAATTAGATGAACCATTATTATTTTACACTGAACAAAAAAATGGCTGCATAATTATTACTCTACAGTAATAATAAGCTGTTTCATCCTAAAACGTTGAAATGTTTACTTACCTTTACTTACCTTGAAATGAAATAGTTGACCTTAACAACCGAGAAAGTCTCCTGCCCACTCCAGCTTGGGAAGGTCTCTTTCAACACTGCTTGCTTCAGAAGCTCCATCCCAATCGTCTTGCCTACAGGGGGACAGAGGAAAGCACATGCCTTGCAGACTGGATTCAGGCACCCAAAGGTCCACATATTCTGCCAAATAATTCAATCATCAGTTTCAACATAGTCCTTGAAACGCTCTGATTCTATGATCCTTACCTAGACCTCCTTCCAACTACTTATACATCCATTTATAACTTGAGTTAGCCTCACATATACATCATTTAACTCAAGATCAAGATCATCTGTTAGGATCATCTTGTCCTTGAGTTTATGTTATATTCTAGAACTCTTGACAGGTTTCTGAAACTGTTAGACTTCCTTCACTTCACTCACAATGCGATATGGCTTGGGAAACACTTGGTCATCACCTTTACCTCAGAATGCCTCATAACTGCTGAATGAAAAAGCCAGATAAGGAGTAGCAAGAGGACTTCTAGATGTAGTGTGTACTTATGGAAAAAGTGTGATTTGTGCACCTGAAGTACTGGTATGTCAAATGCAGAACTATCTGGATTGTTGCTTGTGTACAGGAGGTTTAAAGATAATCCTTTTAGATGTTTTCTTCCCTTTCTTTCAGAGTACTTATATTTTGCCACTGCACCTTATCCATTACAGCAGGCTGCAGATCTCTGACTTATTTCCTTACCTCCTCTCCTCGCTTTAAGGAATCCCTACTTTCTTGAATGCTTCAATGCTACTTGTGCATTGATAACAACACAGACCCTATCATCAACAAACAGAACATCTTTAAATCTCAAATTCCTTGTGTCTTCCTTCTTTTTGCTCATCTTTGATAAAGATACTGGTACAACTTTAATACTGAATGATGTCTTGCTTTCAGATATTTTTAGCATGAGTTTCTTTAGCTTTTGGACTCACAGTTGCTGAATACAAAATACCTACTTTTTTTCTCCCCCAGACTCCAGTGTATAAAAAAAGCAAAGAAGTGAAACCAATGAAAACTCAACACTGGAATGAATACCTTTTTATAAAATGCATCTTTTATGAAGGAGAGGTAAGTTATAATTCCCTGGGAATTCCTGCCTCCAAAGCAAAATACTTGCTCTGAAATAACTTAAAGTTCTCTTACAACTGTCAGTGAAGGCAGCCAGTGATCCCAGGTGGGATTTCTCTCAAGATTCTTGCAGCAGGCAAGGAGTGTGCAGGCAGGATCCAGTGCCTCAGCCTTCAATTCTCACATTAAGGAAAAAGATGTGACAGGCACCACGCTCTTCAAATACGAGAAACACCTTTGGGAGGCACACTGTTAATCTCTGTTTTTCCTGCTAATGCAGGGGTGTGCAAACATAGCCTGTTCACTCAGCACTTGAAGGCCATGCTGAATGTCACAAAAACTGCTGGGCTCACAGTAGGAAACGCCAGGCTGAATTCTCATTTCTAAAGGCATGAGAGATCTCTAGGGCATGACTTCTCCTGTGTCATAAAAACATATGGAGATAGCTCTGTTTTGGGTGACTGATGTTTGCCCATCTCTTCTCAACTCCTCAAAAGCCTTTAAAACAATGCTCATAGAGAGAAATAACTGGACCTGATCCTTGCTTTCATCTCGAAGGCATAAACCATGAGTGTCTACTTTTCATGTCAAAAGTCCATTGTTTGCCTGTCAGCATGTTCAGTACATAAATGACGATTAATCCTTAGCATGACCCAGCCTTTGTTGAATTTCTGCCTTGTTAACTTGTATTATTGATGTTAATTCTGTAAACAATTGAAATTATACTGCATGCCCTCCACAGCCATGGACTAAGTCTTAGGTAAAAGACAGTGAGAGTTAGCATGAGTAGAAAGAGAAAGGAAAACATATTTTGGAGATCAGGAGTATCATGCACAAGCTTGCTGATGTTCTGTTAAGGGGCACAATTAAGGGGCAGATGGTTACTAGATTTTTTGAAAGAATGGCACATGCAGATACTATCCCACTCCAAACGGAGGAATGAAAGTAAAGGTGTGCAGTTACATGGCTGTTCCAAAATTGTAAGCTTTTTTCCTCAATTATGCCTTATTACTGTCAATTAAATATTGCACTTTCAATCAAGTTTTCAACACTTTTAAAAATGGAATGATTATATGACTATCTTATTCTGGCTCTAAGAAAGTAGATCAATATGAGGATTGTGGTAGAAACACTGTTGGGCTGTAAGAGAATACAATCCCCAATGCAAGGGTAAATTCACACTTGGGGTGCCCAAAAAGGAAGGAAATAAGTGAGAGAAGAGACAAAGAGTGTTGCTGGTGTGAGGTGACAAAAGGAATTTATTCTATTTCAGTATTTAAGGAGCTTGTTTTCACACTGCACCTTTATTAAGGAACTATATTCTGTGCACAAATGTATCATAAATTAACTTCTGGCAATGTTAGACATACCGTAGTCCAGCCCCTTCTGAGTTATCCTCACTTTAAGACCAGGATTAGCCTCAAGCTGCAAGGCCAGCAAACACAGCAGGAAAGAATACCACACCTTTAGCATCTTCACAGGGACCTGTTAACAACATTTATGATGCAAATGTGATCATAAACGATGCACACCATGAGTGGCAAAAAATCTGTATCCATCACTTCCCTCAACGAAACTGGGACAAGGGTGGATAGTCGAGAGGTTTAGCCAGTGATTTTACTGCAGGAAGCAGACAATGTGGGAGAACACACAGATTTCTGATTACTTTGAAAGCATTTTGGTAGGCATTAGCTGTTGTTGAGACTGAATGGTTCTGCTCCACTACTCTATGCTTTCCCCACATCCATGTCTTGGCTGATTTATTTAACCATCTGTCCTACCTCCTGCAGAGTGAACATGACAGAGCAAATCCAGCCACGGAGGGGCAGGTCTGACCTCCTATAGGACAACACCTTTTTTATGTATGTCCCCCCTTAGAATAGACTGCACTTGAGTCCAAAAGATTTTCAACTAAATCAGCTTGTATATCTATATATGTGTGTCTATATATATATAAATTAAAATACAGTAGGCCTCCCTACAAAACTTGCCTCCATGTTACACACAAACCTATGATTTTATCCAAACACTGATATATGAGATTGACATCGGGTGAGAAGGGAATGCAAAGGGTAAGTTCAAAGCACACACGAGAATTACGTGGTGGTCACACCAGAGCAGAGTAAGGTGTCCTGGCACGAGCCTGCAGCACAATGCCTCTGAGCACAAAGTGAGACTGTGAGCCGTGGCGTGGTGCGACATAACCACATGGCACGGCTTTGCTAGAGCTGTGACAAATTATTTCTTACTGTTACTTACAAAGGTAAGGTTTCTTTATTCAAAATTATTGCATTCATCCTCATTTTCACTACTAATGACAGCCACTGCTCAGTTTCCTAGAAATAATAATACTGTTTCTCAAGACAACTCCAAGTTGCATTAGGAAATGGATTATTAGGGGCCTGTGATAACTTTACTCTGGCCTTACCACTGAGGAGAGTGGCACATCCTTTTCTAACATCTCTGATTGTGATCATGGTACCTGCCTGTGTACAAAAACCTCCTAATTAAGAAGTAGCAAAAAAGTCTTGCTAGTTTCCCAGCCTATAAAATCATTCCTGGATTTCTAATAAGTACCATATTATCTTGAAAAATTCTGACAATTTATTTTATTATCTGCCAGAAAACACACAGATGCATTCAAACAAACAATCAAAAACCCAAATAAAAAACCCTTTGGTAGTCTTACTTTTATGTTGGAATTAATATGATCAGGTCAGAATCTAAACACTTGCAAATCCAAGATCTACCCCGTACCTCATAAAACTCTGCTCTTCAGTGGATTTATGAACTATACAATAGACAAAATGTATTATCAATATTGCCCTGATATCAGTTCTCTGAGGGAATCCTTACAGTTACCCCAACAGACTACGCAAGAAAAAGTTATTTCAGGGAAAAAACGTTCTGAAAACATAATCCATATTGTGACAAAATTTGAAAATCTCCTCAACTGGTCTTTCCATCTCTAGCCTTATGTTAGTTTTGTTTTGTTTTTGTTTTTTAGTTTTCTATACTTTAAGCAACTCATAATAAACAGTTACTTTAAGGTAGCAATGTTATATTATGCAGAACAGACAGATGGAGTCACAAATCTCAATTTTTTTCCAAAAAGTGTCTTAGCTTCTCCTGCAAACATGCCACTTTGTACCCTGATTATTTAAGGATCAATTAAAAATCAATACAAAACCAGAAAGACAGATTTTTCTATCATGAAAGTACATAAATAGTTACTAGATATTTATCTATCAGGATTGCTGGAAGCATTGATGCAGGTGAGGTACCTCAGTCTCGTTTAATTTCATTCCCATTGAGGAACAGAAAATGGCAATCTTAGTCACTACCACACTTTGTAGTTAGTAATATTCTTGTTTGGCTCTTAGAGGCGTGCCAGGTGAGAAACTGAAAGAACAACAACTGAACTGCCATGGCAGGAAAAGACGGTATCATTTCATATTGCTTTCTCAAACCAACAAGCTCTACTTTTGCACTCCACTGATATTCTTGGTTTCATCAAAGTCCCAAGCCTCTGTCAGATGTGAGGTTTGATTTTACGAGGTTAGTCAGATGACTGAGACAGAGATGGAAACTGTCAGCTGCCTGATAGTCCAAATCAGAGCTTCTAATTGCATTGTCGATGACAATAGATGGCAGACAAATTACTCTGATTTTTATCTTCAGTAACTGAGCATGCATGACCAATTCCTTTATGCAAATCATTCTCTTAGTTCTTTTGTCTTCTTAGAGATAGTGTATTCGAGTACTTTAAGTAGAGGAAAGAGGCGGAAAAACTCCTTTGTTTCAGTCTGTGTACCTGTCTCACCGTAATGGAGTACTCTACTTACCAGTATGTGTAATGTAAATACCACATTTGGTTTCTCCTTTGTGAACAGTCTGCAAAAACTTTAAATAAAACTTGCAATAAAGATTAGAGCTGAAATCTGCCTAAGAACTAAGAAAGCTTCTGATGCAAAAAAAAGGTCACTATCATTGTCTTGTACAGGTTTAACACAGCCATAAAACCACACTATCTTAAACTAAGTAACCTTCAAAATAAAACAGAGTATCTCTGAAAAAGAATTTTGTCCTTGTCTTGCTTTGGTCTTGCACAAAACTCTCCAGCTGCAGCCCACAAAAGAATTTCTTCCACTTCCAAAAAATTTAGAAAAGAAACCTAAATAATTAACAAACACAAGACAAACATGACAGCAAATATAGTGTCTACCCAACCTGAAGTCCAGAAAGAGCCCTTCAGTTTCACAAATCTCTCTGCTGTTACCACAGAATTGGGACTGGATTTTTCAGTTTCTCCCTGGCTCCACTGTTCCAATTTACTTTGCAGTATACTCAAGAACAGGTAGGCTTTCTGCAGCTCACTCAACAATGACAAATCAAAAAGGAGTCATAGCTTCAAGATTTTAACCCTTCCTACACACTGATATTCCATATGGAAAATCACTTCTGAGGTAACAGGAGTACAAAATGCATATGGTTGACAGGAGAGATATATTGGCAGGTATGCTTAAAGGTACCCAGCTAATGATACAGAGAAGAATTTTGTAAATGACATAAAAGCAGGTGATCTTTGCCTCTCCACAACTACTGGAAATATCCATGGGAAAAGAAAAACTCCAGTAAGTTCCAGTTCATGGTTTCCTCCATTCAGTGTGGAAAGAAATGCTATTTACTTCCCAACTCATGAGGCAGCAGACAGAATCCATAGGAGGCAGTGGCCACCTCTGCACCTCCAGGTTATATTTGTGAGTAGGTTTGGGGAACCCCCCACAGTCTTTTGGAGGCTTTGCAAAGGCACTATACTACTGCAGCTTTTCCTGAGTGTGGCTTGCCTCCTGATTCCCTTTCAAAGCCTTGGAGAAGAACTGCCAGAGAACTATTAACCTGCGCCAGGCTGCAAAATGAATAACATAGCTGCAATGCCTATATAGAATCTGTTAACAATGGATCAACATGTTGGGAGGTAGTCATCCGTTGTCCCATGAGCTGATGGAAAAAACACACTTTCCATTGTTTGGATCCATTGAGTTCATGTTGCTGACTTCTGTAACTGCCCTATCCTAGCACCCGAGCCAGGACTACTAGTTCATCAAAGTCCATTTAGCAAAAAAGTCAGTGTTCTTGTTCCAGCTCTGCACTGCACACTGCCCTCAGCTAAGGATTTTAAGGGTGCTCTGAAGCTGGTTTCCGAGAGATAGGGGAAGAGTAGAAAATATTGAGACCTTTAACAGGGTCCTGATCCTCACAATAGCCTATGAACAGAACTGCAATACAAAGAATAAAACCACTCTAATAAGTATTACCTATTCACTTATTTTCATGGAGCTGACAGTAGGATGAGGTGCTCTCTGAACTTATGCAGGCCCTACCTGGGTTTTGTATAAATTACAGTTCTGTAAGAAGTCACTATAGAATCCTATAAATTGGCTACAGCAATCTCACTAAGAAAAAACCTGACCCTTTTGGTTCATCACAAAACATAGGAAATCTTCCTCTGAGAATCTTCTTCCATGGGTGGAGCCTCTACCCAGAGAAATGTGATTTTGGTCTGCTAATGCAAAGATATTGAATTCTGTCCTTGATGTGCCACTTCAAAGACTTTCACTCTGCACACAACTGTCAGCAGTTCAATAACATAAACAAACATACAAATCCAAGAAAATATGGTGATAGCTAAAATGGCCTGAAGCAATCTGGCAAACCCCAGAAAACCCACTCAAAGGTCCTTTGCTCCATATGACAAAGATTTTAGTTGGAAATGGAGAAGTTGAGAGCCATGTGAGCAAACTTCAGATGCTGCTTAAGGGTCATCTCTAGACAGCCAACTTGAGATGGTGTAAAGCAGAGCTCCAGTAAATATACTAGCTATAGAGCACTAGAATAAAGGGCTTTAAAATATATTTTAGGAGTAAAGGTGACCACCATCAAGCTGCAAGAAGTTAGGAGATTTTTCCACTGGTTTTGATTTGAACCTTCTTCCCTACTAGCACACTTAAAATGGTACTTCAGACTTTCACAGATCTCTTGATGATACTCCAGCCTTCATACCCTTCTCCTAGTCCTTCCACCATTACTCACATCACATCTTTCAGTGTGACCCTAGTCATTCTAAATATCAGTATCATAAGGGTTAATATATACACATATATATATATATTTATGTGTACGTATTATAAAATACAGTTTTCATAGTAGCAAATACAGAAAGAAAAATAATGGAAAAGGTCTGCTGGCTCACGGCTTTATTACCACACTCAGATTTCAGGAAAAAAAATAATTCCATGAGGTATGCAACTGATCCAAAGAGACCTTTACTTTTTATACTTCTTCTCTGCCATGGGAAGTTGACTGCAGGTCAACAGGACTCAGCTATATTAAGTTTCAAGTTTCTCAGGAGAAACCACTAAGGCTGTCAGTAGGATTTTATTCCTTTGGTGGAATGAGTTCTATTGCTTGTGTGTTACACTGACCATGCTGGGGAGAAAAGCCTTCAATGAAGGCTTTTGAGTTGAAAAACCACATTGTCTTTAACAACCATTCCAACAACCATTAACAACAGCTACTTAATGCTGATAAAGCATTCTTGTCACCATACTGTATATTCTTCTAATGAATTAGACTAATAAAAAAATCACCATTTCTGAAAGTCAAAATTATTCTATATACAACTATTTGTTAAGGCTTGTAAGCCACAAGTTTCCTGTACTATTTTGACACAGGGCCTTTCCCAGCCTGAGTGCAACTTCATGCTTGGCCATTGGAAGTCTCCTGCCTGCAGACTGAGACAAAATGAAAATGATGCCGAAAAAAAGTATTATCAATTAACAGCCCTTTTAGAAAGATGTGTGAGAGGAACAAAAAGGATGGTGGTTTTGGGTCATTTGAAGTTTGCACAGGCAAACTTGAAAGCTGTGGAAACTCTCTTAGCCTTTCATCATGATTGTTTTTTAGGAGCTCTTCCTGTTTCAAATTTCCTGCTGAGGGAAGTACGTGCCTAAACCTCACATTGTGGCATGACTCCTAAAAATTCAAAGGAAAAATTAGCGGAATGCCAGCAGAAATGCCCACTTGTAACCGGTGTAGTTGGTTATCTAATGAGTGCTACAGGAAGCTCCTGAGAAACTCAACCATTTTATTTCACACAATTACTTTAGCTCGTACAAGCTGCTGAAATGGTGCTTCTGCTGGAAACATCACAACTGTACCATGAACATTTCTCATACTAGGGAAGCCTCCTCCACCCTTCCTCAACAGCACAGACTAAGCAGACTGGGAACCAGTGGGAACACAGGAGGTGGCTAGGACAGGGACAACGCTGAAGGACAAAACAGAGTGGGACATCCATGGCCAATAGAAAATGGTTATAATGTTGAAGTAGCATCATGACTCGCTTTGGATTCAATCCTTTTCGAGAGAGAAAAGCACAGATTCTGACAGGAAAGGTGCTCTTGATCACTCCTCAAGTCTTCTCCTCCTTTTCTATCCTCTTTGTCCCTGCCTTTACCACTTCCACTCTCATACCTTTCTGCTGCTGCAACCTACTCTTCTGAATATATATATCCAGGATGCGACCCCATTTGATGACGACTGCATAAGCATTTCTCCCACTGGGGCAGTGGCAAAGGGTGCAGCAAGCTTCTTAGAAAACCACTTGTTTTAATGCTCGCAGGTGAGGGCCCAGTATGTAACACCAAGCTCAGTCTAATGAGCATCAGCTCTTCCATTGTTCAATGAGCAGTATTCCATTTCAGTAGTCTCTTTGGCTTTCGTCACTTTCATCAAGTCTCTCCTTTCCATTGAGGCATTTATTGACATTGAAACCAGATGATTGTTGACCTTGAGCTTTACACATATTTGACTAGACTTTGCTTTAGAGCAAACTCTGAAGTGAAGCGAGTCAGCAACCACATCTACCTGGGCTGGATGTTCAGTTGGAATAGAGGAGATCTCAGCTCTAGCCCAGAACAGAATTTTTGAAGTTTCAATCTCTTTTTCTAACTGGCCCCATAAGCACTGGCAGGGCACAGATGGGGCTGTTCCTATAAATATGGGGTTAAGCAACGTGAATAGTGCCATAGTAAATTGTTGTACCTGGTGGTAGCTGTGCAAGCTAGGTCTTGCAAGCTCACTTTATACACTGCTACTCTAGAATGATATTCCTAGAAAGCACTCCAATTTTCCTGCACCTCCTATTTCTCATATTACTCCTTGTGTGGAGAAATGTGAGGTAAGTAAATTGTATTGTTAGATGGAAAAACAGGATAATCTGAAAATAAGCATTGTTCAAAAGTTACCCCTGAATTCACTGTTCTCTGAAATTTAGTGTAATTCATTACACTACAAAACAGAAACTTGAATAGTGGCTGAGTGGTGAGCTGTGGAACACTACTACTACTACAAAGTGTGTGTGACTAGATGAAGCCTTGTACTTTTTGAGATCTAAGGTGTGGGGCGGTACCTCTTTAAAGTATGACAGATAAAGGGGGGCTAAAAGCCAGTAAAGCGAAGTTTGTGACACTTAGTATTTTTGGCGAGATTATTTTGACTGCAAGTGTTAAAACATTACCTCCAGGATGGCCTCAGCAGTCTGCCTTAAAAATAAAAAACCACGTGCCTTTATGAAACTAAACGCTCTTGGGGGCAGCGTCCTCCTTCAGCATCTCTTTCCATGAACTTCGCCAACCGAGTGTAACGCCCGGCCGGGAACAGCCTCCCCTGGGCATTTTTGTTTTTAGAAGACCATCTACACCGGCACCGCACTGAGGAGGGGGGGGAGAGAAAAGTGGCCCAACCAAACCCCTCCGCACAAGCAGCCAGGGTGTAGAAACCGCTCGGAGCTGGGGCCTATCCCCTTCCAGGCCCGGGGGGGGACACACGGCTGAGGGCGGGGGTGAGGCCCTGCCGAACGGCACCGCGACCGCCCGGAAACCAACGGCACCAACGGCCGCCGCCACGGCGGGAGGCGGAACCTCTCTTGGCGCATGCGCGCCTACGGCCCGAACGCCCAATCATTGATCGCGGCCGGGCAGAGCCGCGGCGCAGGCCACGGCGTAGCACGCCGAGGCACCGATCGGGCCGGCCCGGGCCACGCCTCGAGCCCTGGGGGCGGGGCCGCGCCGACCAAAACAACGACACGCCCCGGCAGCCCTTGCGCCCGCTCCCCGCCGCCGCCACCATCACTACCGCCGCCGCCGCCACCAGGCGGGGCCCGCTCGGGGCGCCGGGCGGGCGCGGAGACCCGCCGCCGCCATGAAGCTGCGTGTGCGGGTGCAGAAGCGGACGGCGCCGCTGGAGGTGCAGGGGGCGGAGCCAACGCTGGGGGAGCTGCGCGCGCAGCTGCGCCGGGCCCTGCTGCCTGCCTGGGGGTACAGGTAAAGCGTGTGGAGCGAACCATCGCGCTGCGGGGGGAGGATTTGGGGGAAGGGAGCAGTCGCGCGCACGCGGGCTTGGGCCGGCGGGGTCGGACCGCGGGCCGGACCATCTCCCACCCCTCCCTCCCCCCCCCCCCC